>NW_018165021.1:275031-282093 GCF_001263595.1 Phalaenopsis equestris | reverse complement strand
ATCTTTGGGTGCCCCAGACTAAATTTTCCAATTAGTGTGAACTGAACATCCAAGTTCAGTTCAGCAAGGTCCTGATCTGACAAAAGAGTAGTTGGCTCCCATCTTTAGATCCCACAGGATGTATGCATGAGGCAGAACCCCTACCTGCAGCAGTGCTATCAAATTCCTGAGGAAACACTAGAAGACCAGGATCCACCAAGGGGGAAGAAGGATTTCCTACAACCCCAGCATAAGTGGATTTTCTCCATTACAATTTTTTCTCTAAATTAATAGGGGTGGCCATATTAAACCACCAATAGCACCCCCCAAGGGTGCAAGAATGAAAACCAAATCAGCAAAATGAATCCCAGAGAAACAGCTTGCTCCAAGAGAAACAACAGCAAAACCCCAAGAATCAAGAAGAGTAGGAAACAGAAAAATTAGGAAGCAGATGAAACAGACAAAGCTACTCCAGAGTCAAAACCCCAAACTGATGAGGCAGAAAACAGCTAGCTACTTTAGCAAGGCAATAGAACAGTAACAAACTCCAAGCTGATGAAGCAGAAAATAGCTAGCTCCTTTCGCAAAGCAATAGAATAGTAACAAAGGTTCAAAATAAATCTATTCAGGAAAAACCTAAACAAACTCCACAACCCACAGAGACCCCTTGAATGGAATTCTAGCTCCTTCACCCAGCTCCACAGCACCTCCAAGCATATCCATCACATTTGAAACCCTAGCAGAGCACAGCTAGGTCCAGCCGCCAGCTCCAATATATATACATATATATATATATAAACCAAAAAGTTAAGATTTTATCAAGTTGGGGAAAAAGTAGTACATCTAATATAAGGAAGAGAACAAAGATCTCCTATTATCAAAAAGTCAAGATCTAAGGGAGGGAGTACATCCATCTTTGGACCAAAGGATGAAGCACCTTTAGTAGACAACCAGTTAGCACATTTGTTGCCTTCTCTAAGGATGTGGCTCCAAAGAATTTGCAGATTATAAGTGGCTATCATACTGGTGATCTTCTTGAAAAAAGAGGCATAAACCATGGGGGAGGCAAAAGTTCCAGGAAGGCTTGAACCAGCCAAGAAGAGTCCAACTCTAAGTGTAGATGTCTCCAACCCATGCCAGCAACAATTTTAATAGACCAAGAAACAACTTGGGTTTCAACATGCAAAGCATTAATGGCCAAAACAGAAGAATTAAAAAATAAGTGGCACTTTTTTGTATGGTTCCTGAATATCCTCCCAATACCAGCACTATTCCTCTTAAAACTGCCATCAGTGTTGATCTTGATCCAAGGTATCAAAGGTTTCTTCTAGTTGATTACTGTAATATTTAAAGCAAAATGGAGAGAGCTGTGTGGATCCTTATCACATGACCAACCATAATTTTTAACCTTGTATCCCATGAAGTTAATGATATTGAAAAAATAGGAGTGACAATTAATACTGATTTGAGCAGAATTAGTAGAGCAGCCTTCATATTTAATACAATTTCTTTCCATCCAAATGAACCTGGTAATGATGAAAGGGATGAGAGTCTGGTTCTCTTTCCATTGTCTCCAACAGTCAGAAAAGTTATCATAGTATCTAAGATGATGTGGAAGGTTAAGTCTGATAATAACCTCTAACCAGACTTCCTTAGCAGTTGGATAGAAGAAAAAGAGATGGGGGAAAGATTCCTCCTATTGGCAGCAAACATAGCACTTTGAAGGGAACCCCTTAAGTTTAAGAATGACATCAATAATTTTGTGAAAACATCTCCAAGCAAAAAAAGACATAGAAGGGCTAAGAAATTTCACTCACATGGTTTTGCCCCAATCCTGTGAAGACCAATGGTACAAATAGTAGTAAGCATATTTAGTGAGAGTGATGTTGTGAGGATACTTGGTAACAATTCTTTCAGGTAATTAGGGGGTGATAGGGAGTTGAGTGATTTGGTGCAGTTGTTCAAAATCCACCATTATAGCCAGCAAATCTTTGTTCTATTGGTTATTTAACCAGCACTTCTGAATTGGAAGACTGAGAGTAGGGTCAGAACTTGTGGAGGAAAGGTTTCCATCAAGTAACCAGTTATCAAGCCAAAAATCAAATTTTCCTTCCCCAACATCTCAAATGAATAGATCTTCAGCATCAGTTCTGACCTTAAGAAGTTCAGTCCAAATTCTTGAGTTCCCAGATTTCTTGAGAGTGGTCACTAGATGGGAGTGTTTGTAGTACTTCAATCTCATGTATTTGGCCCAAAATGAAGTTTGATCTCTAAATTTGATCCATAGTTTGCAATAGAAACTATGGTGTAATTACTAGAAGGATTTAATGCCTAAACGTCCAGCTGAAAGGGGGAGGCATAGTTTTTCCCATCTCAAACAATGAAATTGTTTATGATTCCCCTTCCACAAAACTTTGTTTAGCAGGACCTCCAATGTCTTTTGGGCACTCTTTTTCATTTTCAACATTTGCATTATATACAAGAGGATAATACGCTTTTAACCAAAGTGAGTCTTCCACCTTGTGAGAGATAAACATTAGTCCAGCAGGAAATTTTTTTGGAGACTTTGGATACTACCTCATCAAATTGGGTCTGCCTTTTCCTCCCCTTGACTAGTTGTACATCAAGATAAAAAAGAGGGCAAGTAGCAAACTTGAATCCTGTATAACCCTTAATCCAATTCTTGGAAGTAGAAGTGAGCTTCTTGTTTAAGATTAGTTGACATTTATTGTGATTCAGAGAGAGACCAGAGAGTTCTTGGAAATGATCCAACAGCTTGTACGCCTTCTTTACTGCCTGTTTGGAAGCATTAGAAAACAAAATTACATCATATGCATAGCATAAATGACTTATAGAGAAATTAGTTTTATTATCATATTTTAGGTTCTCATTTTCATAAAAATGATGATTGAGAAGCCTATAGAGATAATCTATAGCCAAGATAAAGATGTAAGGATAAAGGGGTCTCCCTGTTTGATGCCTCTGGAAGCTTGAAATAATCCATGGGAATTATCATTCACCATGATAGTATAGTAGTTATTTTGAAGCCACCTTTGGATCAACTGACAGAAATGATTATTAAAGCCTTTAACTTGAAGAACCTCCAAAATGAACTTCCAACTTATAGCGTCATATGCTTTGGATAAATCCAGCTTGTACATAAGGTTTCCTTCTCTACAAGGCCTGTCAATATCCAATAGGAGTTCTTAGGTGAATAAAACATTTTTTGCTATTTGTCTATCTGCAACAAAAGCAGATCAGTTAGGGGCATTCAGCAAAGGCAGATGGGGTTTTAATATAAAAATTAGCAGCTTGATGATGAGTTTTGACAACACCGTTGTGAGAGAGAAGCCTAAAATGATCCCAGCAAGACTTTTCATCACCCTTATGAATCAAAGTAATTGTAGACATGGAAATATATTTTGGCATATTAGCCCCACTGAAAAATATTTGAACAACCTCCACAACCTCCACAACCTCCCTCTTAACTATAGGCCAATCTTTTTTATAAAATGTAGAGGTAAAACCATCAGCTCTTGCTGCCTTGTCACCATCAATGGAACATAGTGCTTTCTACATTTCGTCTTCAAAAGGGATAAAGGTAAGATCCAAGTTGTTTGTTTCACTAAATCATTCATTGAGAAGGGTTGGATTGAAGTGTTGAAGGTTTGAACTATCGGACTGAGACAGTAGGGTCTGAAAATGATTAATACCATTTAAAGGAATTTGATCATGATCATGGATCCAACAATCATTGTTATCTTTGATCATCAAAATTTTTTTAGAGCGTCTCCTTTGTTTAATAGCATGATAGAATTTAGTATTTCTATCACCATTGATAATTTTTTTTAAAGCTGCCTTTCGTTTGTAGATTTGTTCTTCTCAATGAATAGCTCTAAGCAAGTTGGCATTAGCAGTGTTCATCTAAAATGCCTAATTGAAGTTCCAATTCAGCCTTCTTAACAACCTGTTCAGCCTCCTCAATTTTAGTTGTTAAATTGCCAAAATAATTCCAGTTCCAGGATTTTAAATGCTTTGCCACAAACTTCTGAACTTTCCATAGTCATTGCCAAAATAATTCCAGTTCCAAGATTTTAAATGCTTTGCCACAGACTTCTGAACTTTCCATAGTTTCTGAACTTTCCATAGTCTGATCCATGGGGGAAGGGAGTTATCAAGAATCCAAATAGATTGAAGAAAGGTGATAAAATCAGGATGCCCTAACTAGACATTGAAAATTCTAAATCTAGGAATTGGGGGGCTTGAGTGGGGGACACAGATATCAAGAGTGGTCTGTGGTTTGAATAGGTATAGGGAAGGTGTGAAACAGTAGTGTGAAGGTTAGTTTCAAGCCAAGCATGCTTAACAAGAAATCTATCAATTCTATCATGGAGCTTTCCTCTCTTCCAAGTATCAAGGGGTCCCTGCTGAGGTAGTTAAAAAAGCTCAGCAGTTTTAATGTTATCAGAAAAATTCAACATCTGAAATCAATAGGTTTCCGTCCCCATTTTTCATTTAATCTGACCACACTGTTAAAGTCCCCACCAATAAGCAAAGGCCCCTTTATTGAAAGTTTAATTTGATGAAGCTGCTTCCAAATAACTAATTAATCTCTTGATGAATTGCCTGCATATACAAAAGTAGTCATAATCTGAAGAAAATCCCACTGCAAGGAAACATGTAAGAACTGGGGATGATTGTCCAAAAGCTGTAAATTGACCTCCTTCCTATAAAATAGTCAAATTTTATTGTTGGAATTATTCAGATTTAGAAATTAAGGGAACTTCTTGAGACGTCTATTAGGAGTGCTATGAACTAAGGGTTCCAGAATAGCAAAACAACATAGCTTGTGTTTCTTAGATAAATTTTTGAGCCTGATCAGGGAATGTGGATCAGCAATCCCCCTGATATTCCAACATAATAACTTAATCATAATAGGTAAAGGAAGATCCCCTAGTCTACCTGATGTGGCACTGCAGGAGAGGTCAGCACCCACTCCCAATAGCAGCAAAAAAGGTGTCTAAAACTGTAGCAGTATAGGTGTTCACAGGTAAAGGACAAAGGATTGAAGGTGGAAAAGGTTGAATGAAAGGGACAGTGTGGGTATAAGATGTGGGGAAGAATTGTATAGAAAAACTATCAGGGTAGTTAGAGTTAGGTACAAGGCTAGGTTCAGGAGGTAAGGAGTGGGGTTGAAGTTGAGTGAACTCATGAGAAGGTTACAAATGAGGTGCAAAGGGGATGGAGGACCTCTAAGGGTTAGCATAACGAGAGAAGCCAGGAACTTTACTGATAAATCTGTGGAGGTTAATAAAATGCATAGTCACAAGAATAACAAAACACCAAAGGTTATAATTTTAATTAAGTTTTTTCAATCTTTTTAAAGACTGAAGATAGGCAAATTCCCATATGTACCAGTAGAAAAGGCTAATCATTTTGGGGATTAATGTGGAGTGAGGGCTGAGATCTTGATTTAGTTCTTCCTCTAGAAGAAGGAGGAGATGGTCCAGCTTTCATCTTACCTCCAGTAACCGTTGTAGTAGCACCACTTTGCAGTTTCTACACTTCAGTAGTCTGTTTCTTTTTCCTCTAAGATGTGTGTACTGTCCAGTCCTCCTCTAAAAGGTGATTCAATTTAGCAACTCTTCCTTCATCAGGAGCATGCAAATCTTTAGTATTAGGCAAAGAAGCATTCTTTATTTTCTCCCTTCCCACAATAGGAGAACAGGTTAAAGAGGTGATGATAGTCACAGTATTGAGTTCTTCTATTATAACTCTAGGGGATGTAGGAGATGGTGCATTGGAATCAAAGAGAGTAATAGAACTTTGATAAGTATCCAAGAACTCACCTCCAATTTCCCCATTGTAGGGTGCCATAGCCAAAGGGATAACAGTTGGTAAAGATCATTCTTGTGCAGTAAATTTCTTCCTAGTGGAAGGGGTTCTTTTAGAGGGAGGGTGCAACCTATAACACCTATCCTTGGTATGCCCAAACATTTTACAATGTTGACAGTAATATGATCTTTGCTTAAGTATAACTTCCTGCCAAAACCCTTCCTTCTCTGATCCAATCCAGATTCTCTTCAATTATGGAAGGGTGATGTCCCTTTCAATGAGGATTCTAGCCAAAGGAGGCTTGGCCTTGTTGTATGTAAGGGAATCAACCTTTAGAGATCTGCCAAGATCACAACCAATATTGAACAAAGCATTGAGGTTGAAAAATGGGAGAGGGAGTATAGGCAATTTGAACCAGAGAGGAACCACAGGTGGCTCTTTTCTGGGGTCAAAGTCAGGTGTCCATTTTAGAATCTTCATGGTGGTTCCTATATTTAGTAAAGATTGCTTGGCAAATAGTCTTGCATAGTCCTCTTCAACTAAAAATTGGATGAGTAAATGTCCACCATCCAGCAGACCTAGCTTCCATGCCCCATTGAATTTCAAAGAGTCAAAATAATTCCTTACAAGTTCCATTTTAGGATTTCCCAACTGAAATTTGCCCACAAGTGTAAGCTTAACTTCTTCATTCAAAGAGTTAAGTTCTTGTCGTGCGAAGAAGATGGTTGGTTCTCCTTCTTTACTGCCTAAAGGATGGATACATGTGCAATCCCCCTTACCAGCAACAACATCATGAAAAGCTTGGGGGAAAACTAACATATCCATGTCATGGAGGATATCAGCAGATTGGCCAACTACCCCTGCATAGGTGGCCTTTGTCCATTGAGCATTAGTTTTAATATCTATTGGTGTAGCATGGAAGGAAAAACAAAAGAACTGTAACCAGAAAACTAATTTCACCTTCCAACACTGGAAAAAAATAACCACTTGGAACCAAGAGGGAAACATAGCCACAAAAAACCACAATCAATGGAACAGTGCTTTCAAATTTTAAAAACCAGAACCTGGGAAACACAAAAAATGCTACAAATAGGGAACCCAACACAAAAGAAGCTCCAAAAGAACTCCCTAAGAGCAGGAAAACTCTTTTCCACCTCCATCTCACCAGCCAGCCGTGAAGAACCTCCATGAGGGAAACCCTAGTAGAGCAAACAGCGCTGCCACCACCATCCTGTATATATATATATA
>NW_018165021.1:262860-275002 GCF_001263595.1 Phalaenopsis equestris | reverse complement strand
AAGCCATCATATATATATATATAATTTTAGAAAAATATGAGATCAAACTGATCTCATATCTTTTAAAGTTTAGATGAAAGAGCACTATACCTCAAGCTATGTATCTATCCTGAAAGATAAACACAAGACTTAAGGGTGAGGCTTGATCAAACAAACTAAGAAATATATGACATCTGTTTGGTCTGTAAAATCATTTTATTATAAGTCGACAAGTTCCCATATTTAATATGAAAAATTAAATAGGGTTTATATTAAGGTGGGGTCTTGAAAGTTTCCTATAAAGGCAAGCCCTTATATTTAATGACATCTTAGATAAACAAAGTCACCTAAGAAAACTCCTGATAAAAATAAGGGGATATTATCTCTAAAGAGGTCAGAGGATTAGGACTTTTCAACGAGATTGAACAAAGAGATGTGAAATGGGAATGACTAAAATTTGGAACATTTATTGTGGAATCTAAAGGAAGAAGAACTATGGGATGTCACGGATCCTGAGGAGAGCCTCAAAGACTTCCCAAGTTATCCTATGGGTTGGCTTCAATTTAGAGGAGAAATATTTAAATGTTTCATCCTGCCAATTTTATTTTATTAGGGCTTACATCTGTGTGAAACGATCATACGAATAACCTGGAAGATGTGAGGATTTAGGTCGTGACGAATGACAACCTCTGAATCCTAAAGCGAGTTAGGGATTATATCGTATAGCAGAGCCATACAGAGGTCTAAAGAAAAGTTAAGGATTTATGTAGCACTAGGTAGACAACCTCAAAATCCTATGTTTTGTTATTTAATTCTAAGGAATGGTTTAGCTGATGTAGACATGTTTTGCTGTTGAAGATGGTCGTACTGCCCATAATGCTAGCTCCAAGCTCCTCGTCGTGGTTAGTTTAAGTTTTCTAATGTGTCAAGTCTTGATGTCAAATCAAAGTTTTCTAAGGTCATGGTTATTTAAATATTTTTGCAGATATTAAAGTTGATTAAAGTAACACTGGTTAAGTTCCTATGGTTCCCTCGTTCTGGCGCCACTACATTCTTTCGGAATCACTTAGTCCAAATGAATTTACTAAACCCAACTTAATAATTTCTGTACTTTCATTTAGACTGTGGAAATCTCGTTAGCAACCGTAGGTTACCTCCTCCAAGGGATTTCGGATCATCTGATTGAAACGCCTTAATTTAGTTGTAATTTTTTTTTGTTTTATTTGTGATTAAATTTTGAGTTGTCTTACATTTTGACTTTTGTGGAGGTGAATTTTATCTTGTTTAATTTATCAATTATTGTTTTGGTTTTGCGGCTATCCTAATAGTTTTTGTTTCGACATGCAGGGTGGCATCTTTGAATTGAAACGCCTTAATTTAGTTGTAATTTTTTTTTGTTTTATTTGTGATTAAATTTTGAGTTGTCTTACATTTTGACTTTTGTGGAGGTGAATTTTATCTTGTTTAATTTATCAATTATTGTTTTGGTTTTGCGACTATCCTAAAAGTTTTTGTTTCGACATGCAGGGTGGCATCTTTGATTAACACGCAAGTTTACAAGCAGGAAATGAGAGGTGCAAATAGATAAAAGTAAATCACGATGCAATAACTTAAAAGCATACATGTCGATTCTTCCCGCTCCTTCCACCTAAAAGGTTAGCTTTGGCAACGTGTATATAATTTTGTAAGGAATTCAAATTGCAGGAGTAGATGAAGGTGTAGCTACCAAACCCCAGGTTATGACATTATTGAGTCTTAAAAGATCTTAGTGGATAATTTTATAACAAAATATAGCAAGTTCAATTTTCCCTTCAAAATATTCAAGAGATTCCAAAGTAATTGAAGCATGACCCTGAACCACTTTGAAGATTTCTTGAAATAATTCGAGTTCATTTAGAACTTATCATATTATTCCACTAAACATCCAAGGTTAAACTAAGGTTATCCCATTGCTCAAGGAAACTTGATGTTCTATTTTTCCCAAGGCTAGGACACTCCATTAATCAATTAATATTTCATTTAAGAGTTATGTGGGTGCCTCTAAAGCAGGTTTGAGTTATAGAATATTGTGCTTCCCACAATTAAAGCCAGGCTTGTAGTATTAAACGATGTTAATCACCAATCATATTATCTTCTAAATCCAATCAATTGAGTTTAAACATCGAGCCTAGGTCACTACCAAACCCTTAATATTCATAACAGGGGAAATTGATGGTGGTTAAAATTTTGGTTTAAGTGACATATGTTCTTCTTGAAAGATCACACCATCACCAGTTTTAGGCCTAATATAAGTAAATAATCATCTTCTTAGCTTAAGCCCATCACTTAGAAATCATTTGATCTTATTTGACTTCCAAGTCATGATGATTAGGGAAGTTAGGATTTTTTGTTCATAGTATAGAAAAAGTGGCAAGTAAGTTTCTACCTTTTAATCTCAATGTATTTCAATCATCCAAACATGTTCATTATGATCCTCATTATGATCAAAATTACCCATTTTCCCTTTGATAACCCTAGATATATACACTTAAGCAAATATAGAAATTTACAAAATTATTCAAGCCATCATGATATTTTTCCTAAGCTTCTCGTTTTCTGAGACTTCTCTGATCATATGAAACCTACCAAAATTATTCCCATAATTTTCCATGTGATATTTTAATTTATATAACTAGTAATAAGGAAATATAGCTATCCTAGCTTGAAAATTAGGGTTAGAAGCATAGAGATGCCCTTTGACCTTGGAAAAATCGGGGAACATCCCCTCAATCATAAGGAATGAACACTAAAAGTTTCAAGCCATGGTGAGCAATGTTTGATCATAATGAATTAAAATACTCCGTAGAGTATTTAATTCATTAAAAATCAGAGATTTAATAAGTAATTTTTATTTTTACTCCATGTTATTCTCCTCTGTTCTCTCCTCTATTCACTGAGTCCTCTATTCACTGAGCAAGAGGATTTTTTTTTATTTTTATGATTTTTCTACAGAAAGATATGAGTTTTTAAAGTTCAAGCATTTAATTAATTCCTAAAAAATCCATATTTTTCTATTTAAACGTGCGGCGCAAACTCATCCTATGGCAGATCCAAACTCACACGCGGCGCTCTGCCATTTGATGTTGCCATCCACTTCAGCAGTTACACGACCCACCTTTTCGCTCTAAGGGTTTGTCCGGCTTGATCTCCTCTGTCCATCCAATACACGTACAATTTGATGGCTCCCCGTCATCGTCCCCAATTGACCTAACCCGAGAGCCTTTCACACTAAAACCTTAATATCTTCATCTAGACTCAACCAAATTGCATGGGGTTTGTTCCTGTACCTCCATCCCCTCAAGACGAGTATATATATATGGCTTATACGCTATGTACTACAGTAAATACCTATGGAGAATCAAAATAAGCTCGGAGTAGGGTTCAAGTTCAATACCTTTATCTGAGATGGGAGGCCTCAATCAGATGGTTGTGGTAGCTTCGATTGGGTTTGATGAACCTCTAAATGAAGTTGTAGGTCTTGTAGAATAATCTAGATATAATTTTGACCAGTTCAATCTTAGGTGTTGGGCTAGAGCTATGCTAGAGGCTATTTGAGTGGGGGCTTTTTTGGGGGATCAACTCCTCTTGCTCTGATGATGGTGTGGGCACAGTTAAATTGAGTTTGGTCCACTATGGAGGTGGGGAGAAATTTGTCCTGGTTCAAACTGAAATTTCAAGCTCAAAATTGGGCTCTCACAATGGAAACCAGAGGGGAAAAGTGGTGGAATTGAGCTGAGGAGTTCTTGGAGAGTCTCTAGAAGCAAATAGGCAGAGTTTCCCCAAGGATTTTGCTAACACCCACTTTGTCCATGAAGGGGTCAATTAAAATCCATGGCTATCTGGTGGAGCTCAGAGCTTGGCAGTGGGTGCTAAGACTTGCTGAGGTGGAGTGAAGAAAAGCACAAGCATCCAATTGGTGTGGGCCAAGTCAAGGAGTTCAAATTTTTGGTTTTGTCCATTTGGGCTCTTTTGGGGCAAAATTTTTTTGTGGCTGAGGTGGTGGCTGGCCAAGGTTTAGTCACCTCTTGGCTTAGGGAGGTCAGGGAAGGGTTTATTATGATTTACTCCCAATGGCAAGTGATGATGGAAATGTATTTTCAAAATAATCCTAAATATTGCTAAGATCCCTTAAATCAAGGGACCATTGGTCCATAGCTCACCTAGGTGGTTTAGGTGGGTTTAGGTTAGTCAACAGAGTCCAAATGTGGTTGTGGTGACATTAGTTTGGTCACTTGGGTATGGCTAAGTCAATTTTGCTGAAGGGGTTCAATTTGGGTCAAATTATCTTAAGATTTGCTTTAGGTTAGGCTAGTCATGACATTGAGCCCAATTAATTGATCAATTTCATGTGGGTGATTTTTATGAGAGGTTTAGAAAAGAATTGCAGTGGTTTTGAATTGATTTGGTGGGTCAATTTGAAGGAATTTGGGCATTTAGTCAATTTGGCAAAGTTGAGTTAGACGTGGGTTTAGGTTGGGCTAGATTTAGGCTAAGTCCAAACTGAGAGTTCAAAATGGTCTTAGCAAATGTCATGAAGAGTTTTCAACATTAATTGGGTGCCATATTTGGGGGTATGACATTCAATTTGGTGGGATTTGGGCACATGGCTAAATTGGAGCAAATTTGGGGATTTTAAATTTGAGTTGAAATTGAGTAAAATTTAAGCTTAATAAAGGCATATTTAAGGTTCAATTTTGTGTATGGAGAGGTTTCAAAGAGTTTATGATGCATAATTGGGCAGTTGAAAGGATTTGGCGGTTCAATTAAGTGTGATTTTGGTTTCAGGCCAAATTGGGGCTATTTTATTTGGGTTGAAATTGGGTTCCAATGTGGTTCAATTGGACTTGGATTTGGTTTGAAATGATCATAGGCATGATAAAATTGAGTTTAAAATTGAAATTGGGGAAAATTGGCATGAAATTGAGGGACATTTGAAGTGAATTTGGAGAAATTGGGCCTTTAGCGGAAATTTGGGGGTTTTGGTCAAAATGGTCAAATTAGGTTTAATTGAAGGGTTCAAATTGGTTTTGGAGACATTTGAAATGATTTTGAGGGTTTTGGAAAAGTTTGGGCGATTAAGAGTATTTTTGTAATTTGGCCAATTTAAGTATTTTTGTAATTTTGCCAATTTGGGGGTATTTTGGGGATTTTGACAGATTTGGGAGGTTCGGGGCAATTTGGGTAGTTTCAAATGGTTTGAGATGATTTTTGAACACATTTGGGTGATTTCGGTAATTTTGGGATTTTTAGTCAAGTTTGGGATTTGAAGGTGTTTTGGTAAATTGGGTAAATTTGTGGACAAAAGGCCAAGTTTGGTATTTTGGTGAAAGTGAGGTGCCAACCATCCTATTTGAGCCATAGACCCATGCAATCCTCTACTTTGGGTTCTTCATGTACTCGTCTCTAAGCTAGACTTTAGCCCAGGGCTAGTGGGTCTCGGGGACCATCTACATGAGTCTGCCAAAGGGTTAAGGGGTCAAAGCCAATAAGTTTGGATTTAGATTTGAGAGTGGGATGTGAGTGAAAGTTTGAACTAGCTCTAGACCAACACTCAAGGTCAACCCTAAGGCCAAGCAGTCTTATGGGGTGCCCCTTGAGCTCCCCCATATTGACCCCACCTACTAAATGCTAGAGGTTAAGACCAACATGTGAAACTTCAAGTTGAACAAAGGAAGGTTAAGAATTTCTAATGGTGGGGACTCCTTTTCTAGCTCTCTAGAAAGAGTCAACATGAACGTCCTATAGCTAGATCCTAGGTTACTAAAGAGGATACTTGACCACAACCAAAAGTTAGGTCAACAGCAGTGTGTTAGAACACTTTTTTGCAGGAAGTCGTGCCTCTATGCACACACACACAAGTACGGTTTGGGGGGGCAGTGATACTTGACCACAACCAAAAGTTAGGTCAACAGCAATGTGTTAGAACACTTTTTTGCAGGAAGTCGTACCTCTATGCACACACACACAAGTACCGTTTGGGGGGGCAGGGGGCAAGCGATGATTTATAACAATTTTCTTGCAGGAGTTATTTAGCTCACCCACTTATAAGGATTGGCTCATTATATGTTATATAAATGTGAGCTTTCTCGCTAACCTTATTTTTATGCGGAATTGAGTCTCTCATTTCCCTATGTACTTTTAGTGTCTAATATAGTCCTGTAGCAGAGACAAGCATGGATTCTGAGACATTTGGCATGGAAAACATGTGGACGGGACCAAGAGCCAATGCTCGTGCTTGATATCTTACTTCTGCATTTTTATATTTATGTATAAAGTTAGGTTTGGGCATGTATATTCAGAGTCCGACCGCTTTTTTCCTTTTTTAGGATAACTTGTCGACCCAGCGGACCCGTCCTTCTATTATTTTGTTTGGCTTGTTTTACTTTCTATTACATGTCTGCGTGCTTGCATTGTTTAGATCATTTTTCTTTGTTTCTTTCTGTGATTTTTCAGGAATCATGAAAATGCAACATAGGCTCATTAAAGACCCTTAAATTGTAAAATTTCTACAAAATCCTAATAAAACAATAAACAAAATTAAAATTTAGGATTAAAATATTCGAGATTTTAAAAATGCACTTTTATTTCCTACGTGGCCTTCGGGCCGAATTTTAAATGGGTTGCATGCATGGATGTAACCCAAGCCATATAATAGGGCCTCCACAATACTTATGGATTACTCTAGATAATTATATTCATAATTGCATATCCTAAGGAGAAGCCCCTATGCTTGTCCAACCTCACTTTCCCAGCATACCTTTTAACATAGGTGGTTTTCTAGTACACCTAGGCTATTAGAAGGATCCCCAACCCAGATAGGGTGTACATACTTTTGTTTGGAGTGTTTCCATCTTTGTAACTGAACCTCCCCTTCTAATCATTCCTAAGGCCTACTCTCCATTGGCAGGTATAAATCCTACCTCTTGGAGCTCTAGCTAATAGTCAAAGAATAAAGTTTCCTTCCTTTGACCTTATGACTATCAAGGTTCCCTTGGTTGATGCAATTCATGGATTGTTGATCGGGGGTCTCAGGACATGTTGGGTCGACTACCTTCACGACCGAGTAGACTTAGGTTCCTAGAAGCTTGGTACCCTAACCTAATTACCTCTACCTTATAGGATTGCTATACCTTCCTATTGTTGAGCCCCTTTGAGCCCTGTCTCTCCTTAACTTCATTGATATCATTTTGATGGCCCAATGTTGCTGAGCTATTGCTCGTTTGGAATACAAAAATTTGTTCTCTGCCCTTATGGTTTGGACGTGCTTTGATATGTTTGGATATCCCTGTCGAGATGATTTATGGTTAATTTATGGGCTTTGTATGCCGATGTGTCGCTACCCATCAAAGATGTGAGAGATTCACTCTCTGTCTGATGGCTTAGCGAGAGTTTTGAAGCTTCGTCATGTTCCTACATGGAATAAGCTTCCTTTGAGTACCTTTTGCCCAAAATTCATGATAATAAAAGAGAAACTCTTTTTATCAAGATTATTCTTGGATATCTTCCAAGATATAATTAACAAAGTGGGACACGTCTCCTTGGGAGTGCTCTTGACCCCAAAACAAGCACTTATACATGACTCTCTGATTTTGGGTAGTTTACATAGGTATTCTTTTGCGGATATCAGTTTAAGGTACTTTCACTCAATCTTGTTTGGACAGCACTCTTAACCTATCCTTGTGAGGCTTACCGCAAGTAGGCTCTTCATGTTCTGTGTTTTCTTATATTTTTTATGTTGTCATATGTCCCTTCTAATTTAGTTCCTCTCCTATTCAAATCATTGATATGATTCAAGGGGAGATTTATTCGAATGAGGGAAGTCTGTGACAATTGACAGGCTGACGACTCCTTCAAAAAAAAAGATAGAAAAATGAATGTAAACAAAGGGTTACAATAGTGGGAGAAATTTCTCCTAAGACAAGCCTTTTGAATATTGATACGAGCATGAGGTTAATCTTAGCCCCAAAATTACATAAGGTTTTTCTGCAAAATCCTTCTTATATCGCACCTGGAATAGTAAAGCTACTAGGATCTTTATATTTTTTAGGAAGCTTTTTCTAAATTATTACAATGCATTCTTGACTAAGTGGAATAGCCTCAAAATCCCCAAACTTCCTTTTCTTATTTAATATATCTTTCATAAACTTAAGATATCTTGGCATTTGCTCCAGTGCTTCAGTAAAATGAATGTTTATTGTCAGCTTCTAAGTATTTCCAGAAACTTAAGAAATTGTTGATCTAATTTTGACTATCTAAGTCTCTAAGGAAATGGAGGTGGTGGTCTTTCTAAATTGATCTTAGTCAAAGAGACAAGTTCTTTTATATTCACAAGAACATTTTTATCACGTTTTCCATTTTTTTAGGTTCCCTATCAACTTCAATCTCTTTTCATACTCCAATATCTAATTCTCTACCACTTCTCAACCTGACAACTTTAACTTGCTCCTGCTCTTTGTTTTTATCTTTTGGATTTATTTCAGTGTTACTAGGAAGAGTTCTCTAAGGCCTATTGCTAAGTGAGTTAGCAATTTCTCAAAGTTGATTCTCAATATTTCTAATTGTAGCACTTTAACTTTGTAACTAATTCCTTATCTGTAACACCACTTCTTCTATAAACAACTTTTTCTCCTTAAGTTGTTGGTTATTGATAAAGCCAAGAAGATAAGAAGGTCTATAGTTAGTACTACACTAGTTGTTCCAGTTTCTCAATGGGTTTCCTTGATTTTTTCCCCATTATTGATTTCCACTATTAGAATTATTATTTCAATTAAAATTATGGTGGTTTTTCCAACCTGAGTTATAATAATTAGAATATTCTTTATTGGGTCTTTTATTAATTTCATTTAAAGTCTCAAATGAAGGTTGAGAATCAATCAATTATTCTAATGAGTTTTGCTCAATAACATGAGGTGTTTGAGATAAGTTCATTCTAAATTGGTCTAACTTCCAAGATATTGCAGCAACTTGAGATGCCACAATTGAAATTGCATCAGTATCATGAACACTGGATACTTTCTTAGGATTTACCCTTTCAGAGGTCCATTGAAACTTGTTAGTTGCCACCTCTTTGATTAATTAATATGCTTCATCAATTGGTTTTGACATTAATGAACCTTCAACAGCAACATCAATAATCGATCTAAGGGCTTCTACTAACCCATTATAAAATATTTGAATAAATAACCAGTGTGGCAAAGCATGATGTGGACACTTCCTGAGTAGTTTTTTAAATTGTTCCCAAGCTTCGTAAATTGACGCACCTTCATACTGAGTAAATGAAGTAATATTGTTTCTAAGCATAACAGTTTTTGAAGTTGGAAAATACTTAGCAACGAACTTCTGTGCTAAATCTCCCCAAGTTATAATACATCCAGGTGCTAATGATTTTAACTACATTATAGCTTTATCACTTAAGGAAAAAAGGAAAAGTTTAAATCTAACAGCATCATTTTATATGCCATCGTATTTAAATATATCACACAATTCTAGAAAACCAGCAAGGTGTAAGTTAGGATCCTCGGATGGAGTTCCCCTAAGCTGATTACTTTGTTTCATTTGGATTATAGCAGGTTTCAGTTCAAATGAGGTAGCAGCTATAGGAGGGGTTTGTATACTCAAGTGAATTTCATCTGTTGTAGGGTTGGCATAATTCGTTAAAGGTCTTTTTAAAAGATGATGTTCATTTTCAACAGTTTGATTATCAATGGTATTATGTGATGTGTTTGTCATTTCTTGTAAGTTGTGAAGTTCTTTTTATTTTTAAATTTTTCTTATAGTTCATTCTAACTCAAAATAGTAAGGTACTGAACCTTCAAATCCTGAACTACACTTACAAAAGTAAAAGTTTAAAAAATAAAATTAAGCAAAATACTCGAAGATATTTTCTTAAAAGAATATATATATTTAACACACAAAACAAACACTTATATATTTAAACAATGCTATGATTTTCCTAAAAGAAGTCTTCAATTCAAATAAAATTTCAAAGTCAAAATTTCCACTGTTTCTTTCCTTCCTCGACAACAATGTCAAAAACTTGATCCACGACACAATGAGTGTGTTCTTAACGTGAACTTACTTTACTTTCAATCTTAGAATACATCACTAAAAAAGTGATGCCATAGCAGTTTTACAATGTTTAATTCTTAAAAAATTCTTATTTTCTTTCAACTATTTAATTTTACACACTAGGGATACTATGCAAGTGCACATATCATTTAAAGTAATAAAGTACTTTCTTTTTAAGCCCCAAGTATTGATCCCATGGGGGAGATGAAAACTCATATATGAACTTATTATAAATTTACTTATACTCTGAACAATTATCTAGGAAATACAGTTGCAATTTTATGTGTACAAGAAGTAACTAATTCCTACAAATCATGTTTCAAAGCTTAAAGAAAATGCTAAGTGTTTCTAAACTACTTGAATAGAAAAGAGTTAAAATTATGTAAAAGGCTTTCCCCTTACAATAAGATCATAATCAGTGTAAGAATCAAATGTTTAAAGGTTTAAAAGAAGTTCTGTGACAAATAGGAGCAATCCTATTCTTTACCTACTTCTAAGTGTATAAAAAAAATTAGCTAACCTAGAGTTAAGTACCTAATTCTAAGGTTATGTTGGGTAGGTTCTAGCATCTCACTTCTAGATTACCCATTGTGCCCTCTCTTTAGGACTAATCAGTCCTCAGGCTCCAAACTCTAGATCAAATTGGTAAGAATCTAGCTTGCCACTCTAGAAACACCAATTTACAGAGGGGAACCTGCCATTTTCTACCAAGTGGAGGAAGTTGATTGCTTAAAAGCTAATTGTAAATGCCTGCTGATTGGCAAGTTCCAACTTGGCCATCCTAGGATGGAGCTGGTAAGAAGGTTTTTTGAAAACTTCCTTTTCACTAGTGCTTGGCAGATTGACCTCTTAGATGGCAGGCACATCTTAATTAAGCTAGCATTGGAAGAGGACTATGTCATGCTATTTGCAAAATAATTTATCCTTATGGAAGGAGCTACAATGAAGATTATCAAGTGGACACCAAATTTTGATCCTAGCAAAGAGCCTCCCATTGTACCTATTTGGTTTAATTACCTGGTTTGCCTCTACATTTTTTCAATCAAAAGGTGTTTTTCATTATTCAGATAGCTTTGGGAAGATATCTCAAAATGGACTTCCCCACCTACAACTTGTCATATCCTGCAATGGCTAGAATTCTAGTGGAGAGGGACATCACCTTGCTAGAGGTTAATGAAATCTGGCTGGGGAATATGGAGGAGGGCTGGCAAAAAATTGTAATGGAGTAGAAGTCTTATCACTGCCCTCATTGTAGAATGTTTGGACACATCCAAGATAGATGTTATAGGCTGCATCCACCTTCAAAAAACAAAATCAAAGACTCTAGCAAAGATGCTTCTGTCTATACAGCTGAAAGACCTCTGGACCCTGGTATTACTGAGAGAGGGACTCATAGCCAGGTGGAATAGGTGATTACAGAACTTGTGGTGATTGCCCCTCCTCCTGAAATATACGACACACTTGTTATCTCAAATGAGTCAAGGACAGTTCAAACTGAGCTTATTGGGGAAACTACCCTCAGGCACTGATAGTGACTTTATGTATGCTTAAAAATACAAAAAATTGATACTACTGCTAGAAGATTTAAATCCCCAGCAACGACACCAAAAACTTGACAGCGGTTATAGATTTGATAAAGATGTGTATAAAATATTCAATATTATCAACGCAAGTATACGTATCGCTCAAGTAATACAGGGCTCTAATGGAGTCCTGGATATTGATCCCACAGGGAGTAATATTAGAGGCTACGAAGTAAGATTTAAATAATCAATACTTAACCATAATAATATAGTTCAAGTTGCATATTTGTCATTAATAGGCAATTGAAATAAAAATGTAATTTTAATAAACTCTTAATTAACTAATTCTACTAATAAAATTTCTAATGTGAAGTTCAATATATAAGAAAGCATCCTTCTCCTAATCAAGCGTTTAAGTGAATGGATAAATTGAAATAGTTCAAATTGTACTGTGCCAAATAGGAGCATACCTATTCTTTACCCTTTGGACCAGGCATAAAGAACATTGACTAATCCTATGCTTGGTTACTGAA
>NW_018165021.1:261077-262665 GCF_001263595.1 Phalaenopsis equestris | reverse complement strand
TTGGATGTAATCTTCACTTTAGTTGTAAAACTCAACATATTTTAACAAATCAATTGGCTAGATTGAAAGTAAATTAAGATCAAAGTGAAAAGATCATCATAACTTCTTTAACATTTTCATGGCTCAACCAATTAAAAACACCATTTCACAAAATCTCAAGATAAAGAGAAAGACAGAGAAAACTACTCAGAACTCATGGGGAAGATACGACAAAACTTGGAATTTATATATAAAAGCAAAGTCATACAAACTTCAATAAGTAAATATAATTTATCTCTAATTCCTCACCATGCAAACTCCTTGAAGTTCCTCTGAATCTCTTCCTTTCTTTACAACACACAGAATTCTCCTTCGAAGCAGCAAGGAGGAAGAAATCTCTCACTTTCCCTCCACTCTTACAATCTCTTGAAAAAAAAATTCCCCCCAAAAACTACCCACTCTATACACTCTAATGGGCACTACAAACAACAAAAACTCAGCAGACACACCCTTTTTCAGCTTCTAAATGTTTCTTTTAAAGTTGCGTTCTTTCAAAGTTGTGGAAGAGTTTTCAAGAGTTGCCCAAGCGTCCCTTTAAAAATTGGCTACATTCAACGCATCTGTTGAGAGAACCGACGTGCTCGCCGTCGGTGGCCTCGATGGTGCCGTCAGTTGCCTTCTAACAAATTTAATCGTGGACTCTTGGGAAAAACTCATCGTCGGAGGCGTCGAACTCGCCGTCGGCGCCCAAGATCAAATCTTCATATTTTGGTCCTTTTTGCTCCAAATTTGCTCATTTTTTGCATTTTTTTGCTCCAATGACCATAATTCAACATACCTGCAAAAAAACTTCAAAAACACCTTTCTTCAAAGTGCAATATCATCAAAATCAGTGTAAAATAGGTATGAAAATCTCAACATATTTTCATTTGGTCAAAATCCACCAAACTTAACTATTACTTGTCCTCAAGTAATTTTAGTACTACATAAAAGTTATGATCTACTGTGGTAAGGTTTTAATTCAAAAATACTATAAGCCTGATTTAAGTAAATACCATAGTGAGATTTTTAAAAGAATTTCTAGTAATTAAATTAACTTTGTAGGTACAAGACTATCTAGTCATCAAGTTTAAGAGTTACAATTTTCTATTCATTTCAAGAATGACTATATGTTGTAATATCAAGTCACTTAAAATATTCAAATGATAGGAACTTCATGAGAACATTACTAGTAAAAGATGTTATTCCATAAATATAAGTTCAGGAATGTATTTAGGTTTTCCCTTTAGGTAGGTCCAAGTGAAGCCAATTTTTTATTAGGCATCTCCTCAAGCTTCTCCTCACTGATATATTTTTTTTCATTTGGATTTTATTCAATCATATATATTTTTATTTTCTTTTCAGGGATTGTTGTCAATCCTTTCTTTTTCTTTTTCAAGTGAAGATTACTATATCTGGATAGCCTTTAATAATTTTGAACTTCACTTTTCTTCCCCTAAATTTGAAACTCAACGCATTTCTTTACCTTATAAATATTTCATAGTTTTTACATCATTGAGCCCCAATCTTTTCTTCTCAAATGAATTTCCAGATTCTTAATACTTCAAAA
>NW_018165021.1:260047-260404 GCF_001263595.1 Phalaenopsis equestris | reverse complement strand
TTTTTTCGGATCTCCTCAATGTGGAAGAAATTCAAGGTGAAAATCAAATATTTTTAGTTTGAAGTGAAGCTCTTACCAAGAGATGATAAAATTTGGTGTCTAAACGCCTTAAAATCGCCCTAAATCCAAGATCTTCAAGCTCGAGATCAATATTTTTGTTTTTCAAGAGGAAGGGGATGATAAATAGTGGTGGTTGACTGATCAAAATCGTGGTTAAAAGTGTTTTATGGTATCTCACGGTCGGCGGGGTCGTCAGCGTCGTCTGTGAGCTCTATTGAAATAAAAATTCTAAGTCTCGGGAAAAATCCGTCGTCGGCGACGTCGATGGCGCCGTCGGCGAGATTTCAAAATTGGGTC
>NW_018165021.1:257851-259860 GCF_001263595.1 Phalaenopsis equestris | reverse complement strand
TAAGTTTGGTATTTTCTCAACCTTAATACATCAATTCAGCATCGCAATCCAAGCTACAAAACTCTAAACATAAACATTTTATGATCAATCTCAACTATACTGAGATCAAAAAACAAAATTTGAAAGTAAAGCAAACACATAAGTTCAAATCAAATCACACACATAGACATATAGGTAGTAAAGTAAATCTACTACTCCTCTGATTCAGTGCTTGTTTCTCCTCTGATATCGCCCATCGATTGAACATGAACGAAGAGGTTATAGAAGGGTCGATATGGGAATTCTTCAATAGAGTCCTCTTCTATCAATCCCATCTTTCTCATCAATCATATCAAACTTCCTTTGATATGTCCAGAGTGATCAAAATGCTATTTCATCCTCCAGTCTAGATGATAAAAAATTTCAGAGATATTGTTAATTATATTCATAACGTTTTATACCTCTATCTCCAATTTCTTGATTCTGCGCAGGATCACTAGTGTCTTGTCCGGAACTAGAGGTTGAATAGGAAGTGAATTTTGAGACGATTGATCCATAATAATAGTCATATCATTCTCATCTTCGTTGGTTGGGAACTTCTGGGTTGGGTCCAAAGGCTTCCAAGGTAGAAGTACCATTTCCCAAGTCTTATAAGATACTTGGAGCTGACTGCATAGTAAGAAGATTGTTGAAGGATGTCCAAGCCCATAAGTTGATCCACCATAAGTTGATCCATGAACAGGTCCATGAATGATCAGGCCTAAAACAGACTTCACAATTATTGATCCAATATCGATCGACAATCCCATTTGAATACAGTAATTCAGAATAGCACTTTCTGAGCACTTTCTGTAGTAACTTTACCGATCCTCATTGTCTGTAATAGTTTTGTAAGAATGTAGAAGTGCCAGTGTTTAGAAACAGGGTTTAGAAGTGTAGCAAAGAAACTAACATACCCGTTTTCTCTTATTTCCCAGTCTTCAGTCTCGTCCGTCAAAAATTGGTAGATCTCATTCATCAGATTTCTTGTTGGTACGAAGTTGGAATAATGGCAGACAGGAACATTCTCGATCATATATAACTCATTAATTCATGCAGGAGTAAAATTTATCTATCTGTCTCATACATAGATGACTCCCTGGTTGATTCCATGCAAATTAGCATAAAACTCCACCACAAGAATGACTACAGCGGCAGTAGTGTAGCACAACACTTCTCATCATCCTCGCACAATCATCTCTTCAGTTACTGTCCAAGGATTGTTCAATCCTCAATTCACGAATCCTCTTTCTTTGATTAATCTCCTCTTTGTCAGCACTTTATTGAAGATTCGTTGCACCTCGAAACTAATGAACTTTTTCAACAGCACTTTATTGAAGATTCGTTGCACCTCGAAATTAATGAACTTTTTCAAATTGAACACTCAAAATCTAGGGTTTTCAGTGGAATTAGAAGCCATAGGGATAAATTTTGTGGAGTTTCAATTCATTTTTGGGTAATATGAATTTAAGAACCGAGTTTGGAAGCATTTAGGGAGTAAATCTTGCCTAAAACCACTAAAAATCGACATTTCAAACTCCGAAAACCGTCATCTCCCAAACCCCAAAAACCCTCATCTCGCCGTTCCTGCCGTCGGCGGCGTCGATGGCACTGTCGGCAAGCCTTAAGAATTAATTTTCTGAACTTTCGAGAAAAACCCGCCATCAACGGCGTCAAGCTCGCCGTCGGTGCCCAAGGCAAAAATTACACAGTTTTGCTCTGGTCTGTTGCTCTGGTCTACAGTTTTGCTCTGGTCTGAATGCGTTCCAATTTTCTCTATATATCCAATTTTTATGATGATTCAAGGGTAAATACGAGTAGTAGAGTTCAATACTGCCACAAACTAGTAATAATTTCAAACAGAAATACTATCATTGTAATAAAAATAAAGATAACTATGGGTTGCCTCCCATAAAGCGCTTAGTTTAACATCGTCAGCCCGACCTATTCAAATATTATTCAGGTTGACTGACCATTAAAATCTCTTTAAA
>NW_018165021.1:257614-257815 GCF_001263595.1 Phalaenopsis equestris | reverse complement strand
TATGTGTCCATTTACTTTAAATCTATTCTCAGTCTTTTGATCTTCAATTTCAACAACTCCGTAAGTATAAAATAAAGTCACAGTAAAGGGTCCTAACCAACGAGACTTCAATTTCCCAGGGAATAACTTCAACCTTGTATTGTAAAGTAAAACTTCTTTTCCTACTTCAAAGTTCTTTTGGTTAATCTTCCGATCATGCCA
>NW_018165021.1:253848-257110 GCF_001263595.1 Phalaenopsis equestris | reverse complement strand
CCCAAACGTCAAAAATCTCAACTTCTAACATGAAATTCAGAGGCATTTCATTTCTTCTAGATATATTGCCCACTCGTTGGCATCGATCACAAGTTTTTCAGTATTTGTAAACATCTCTAAAAAGAGTAGGCCAATAAAATCTAGCTTATAAAATTTTATAAGCAGTTTTATCAATCCCAAAATATCCTACAAATTCTCCAAATTCAGAATCATTAGAATCATTACATTTCTGAATAATTAGTTCAGTTTCTTCATAAGGTACACATCTTCTCATAATAAGATCCTTACATTGTTTATATAAATAAGGCACGTCCCAAAAATATGCTTTCGCATCAAGAATAAATTTTCTTTACTGTTGTAATGTCATCATAGGTGGAAAAATATCACTTACGATATAATTAACAATATCAGCATACCATGGTATTTTCCACTCATTAATATTATAGAGTTGTTCATCAGGGAAACTGTCCGTAATTTCATTGTCGGTGTCAGATAATTCATGATATTCTAATCTCAGCAAATGATCAGCAATTTGATTATCAGTTCTCTTTCTACCAATAACCACAAAATCAAATTCTCGCATCAAAAGTATCCATGTAATTAACCTTGGTTTGACATCCTTCTTTTGCATCAGTTATTTAATAGGAGAGTGATCATTGTGCACAACACATTTAGTCCCAATTAAATAAGATCTAAATTTGTCAAAAAAATTAAAAAAAACAAACTAAATAGCCAGTAACTCTTTTTCAGTAATAGTGTACTTAATTTGAGCATCGTTAAAATTTTTACTAGCGTAGTATATAACTTTAAAAATCTTATCATACCTTTGTCCAAGAATTGCTCTAATAGCATAATCACTAGCATCGCACATCATTTCGAATGGTTTCTCCTAGTTAGGAGAAACTATTATAGGGTGTGTGATTAGCTTTTCTTTTAATAACTCAAAGGCATTTAAACAGTCTTCAGTAAACTCAAATTTCTTGTCATTTTCTAAAAGTTAGCATAGAGGTTTGGTAAATTTGGAAAATTCTTTAATAAAATGTCTGTAAAATCCAACATGTCCAAGAAAACTCCTAACCTCTCTTACATTAGTAGGAGGTGTTAGATTAGAAATAACTTAAAATTTTTGCAGGGTCTGCTTCCATACCATCTTTCAAAATTCTATGCCCTAACACAATTCCTCCTGCAACCATAAATTGACATTTCTCCCTATTTAACTAAATTAGTTCTTTCACATAATTCCAAAACTTTTTCAAAATATTCTAAGTATGCATCAAATGATGTTCCAAATACAGAGAAACCATCCATAAATACTTCCAATCCATCGTCAATTAACTTACTAAATATGGACATCATACATCTCTGGAATGTTGCAGTGCATTACATAATCCGAAAGACAATCTTCTAAAAGCGCAAGTTCCTAAAGGACTAGTAATGTTGTCTTTTCTTGATCCTCAAGAGCAATAGGAATTTAATGGTAACCGGTATTTCCATCTAAAAAGTAAAAATATTTGTGCCCAGCAAGTCTATCTACTATTTGATTTAGGAATGGTAGAGAAAAATTATCTTTCCTTGTGACAGTGTTTAATTTTCTATAATCAATGCAAATACGCCACCCAGTAACTTGTTTGATAGGTATTAATTCATTATTCTCTTGTGCTTCAGCAGTCACCCCTCCTTTCTTAAGAACACAATGAATTGGACTTACCCAAGCATTGTCCAAAATAGGATATATAATTCTAGTGTCCAACCATTTAAAAACTTCCATCTTAGCTACTTCTTTAATCATTAGGTTTAATCTCCTTTATGGATCAACTCTTGGTTTATATTGTTCATCACAGATTGAAGGATTGATTCCTTTAATATCAGCTAAGGTCCAACCAAAAGCTTTCTTATATTTTTTAATATATCCAAAAGTCTTTGCTCTTGCAAATCATTTAACTCTGAAGATATAATAACAGGTAATGTAGATGAGTTTCCTAGAAACACATACTTCAAGTGGTTAGGCAATATTTTCAACTCAAGTTCAGGTGATTTTACAATTGACAGAACTTGATTCTTATCAGCATTTCTTGTAATATCTAGCATCTGATATCTTTCCTGAACATAATCTAATTATTCATTTTCTATTTCATCCAAAATAACTTCATCTTTGTCTTAAAAATCCTTTTTACTCTTCAAAATATTCTTTAAAATGCTCGTTCAATAGATAATCACTAATTTTCATGCCAAAACATTCATTATCTCTTTCAACAGCAGGGTATTTCATAGATTTCACAATGTTAAAAGTCACTTTTTAATCGTTAACTCTCATAGTTAATTCTCCCTTTTGAACATCTGTCATAGCTCTTCCAGTAGCTAAAAAAGATCTTCCTAAGATTATAGGTATTTCTTTATCTTCCTCCATATCTAAAATAATAAAATTCACAGGAAAGATAAATTTATCAACGTTTACTAACACATCTTCTATAATTCTCTTAGGATAAGTAACTGAACGATCCGCTAACTGAAGAGTTATAGAAGTAGGTCAGACTTATCCTAATCCTAATCATTTGAAAATTGATAGAGGCATAAGATTGATGTTGGCTCCCAAATCACATAAAGCTCTTCCATAAAATCTTTCATTGATAGCACACGGTATAGTGAAACAACCTGGATCTTTTAATTTTTCAGGAAGCTTTTTCTGAATAATTGCACTACACTCTTCGCTAAGTGCAACAGTCTCATTATTAGTGAACTTCCTTTTCTTATTCAAAATATCTGTCATAAACTTCACATAATTGGGCATTTGTCTAAAGCTTCTACAAAAGGAATATTTACCGTTAATATCTAAGAATTTCTATGAACTTAGAAAATTGTTTATCCTTTTTGTGTTTCTTCAATCTTTAAGGAAATGGTGGTGGAGGTTTCTCCACAATAATTTTCATTGGTGTAAGTGGATATTCTAAATCTGAGTATTCATGATCCTTTTCTTTTTCTGTATCCACTTTCTCTTTTTGAGTTTCCATTTCTTTCTGCACTCTTGTTTCCAATTCTTTTCCACTTCATAATTATATCATTTTTATCTGTTCTTTTCCTTGATCTTTAGGATTTGGTTCCACAGTACTAGGAAAAGTTCTTGATGTTCAGTTACTAAGCGCAATAGCGATATGCCCTAATTGGTTTTCAATATTCTTGATAGCAGTTCCTTGATTTTGTAACTGGTTTCCTTGAATTTGTAATTGATTTCCTTGATTCTGTAATTGTTGACCCATGTTCAGTA
>NW_018165021.1:252009-253002 GCF_001263595.1 Phalaenopsis equestris | reverse complement strand
GATCTTCATTTGGTGTACCTCTGAATTGAATGTTTTGTACCATTTGGATAATAGTAGGTTTGAGCTCAAATGAATTAGTAGCTACATCAGGATTTTTGATAGATAAGTGAATTTCATCTGATGTAGGATTTACATAATCTCGTAGAGGTCTAGGTTGATGTTCATTTTATATTCCTTGATTTTTCACATTGTTTGTCATTGTGTCGGGATTTCTAGGTTCTTTTCTTAGTTTTCTAATTCTCCTAACAGTGCGTTCTAATTCTGAATCATAGGGTATAAGATTTTCAGGTCCAAACTTACGCATACAATTCAAATCATTACACGGAAAAATAATTAACTAAATATGAAAATAAGTTGCAATTCACGTAAAAGTTTTCTAATAGTCTTAATTTGTTCGTTACTCTAATTATGATTTTTTTTAATCTAATTTTTACTCCCCATCAATGGTACCAAAAACTTGACAGCGACTTTATATATATGCTTAAAAATATAAGAATTTGATACTGCTACTAGAAGATTTAAATCCCCAGCAACGACACCAAAAACTTGACAGCGATTATAGATTTGATAAAGATGTGTATAAAATATTCAATAATTGCAAAGTTACACTTATGAATGCAAGTATATGTATCGCTCAAGTAATACAGGGCTCTAATGGAGTCCTGGATATCGATCCCACAGGGAGTAATATTAGAGGCTACGAACTAAGATTTAAATAATCAATACTTAACCACAATAATACAATATATAAGAAAGCATCCTTCTCCTTGTCAAGAAATTTAAGTGAATGGATAAATTGAATCAGTTCAAATTGTATTATGCCAAATAGGAGCATACATATTCTATACCCCATGGACCAGGCATAAAGAACATTGACTAACCGTATGCTTGGTTACTGAATCTGCGGCTAGACTGGGAGGATACCGGCTCTCACTTCGGAGCTTCCACGTTCCCCTCGCCTGAGGGCTAACATCTACACTTCAACACCCAAAC
>NW_018165021.1:247349-251880 GCF_001263595.1 Phalaenopsis equestris | reverse complement strand
CTCACTTTAATTGTAAAACGCAACATATTTTAACAAATCAATTGGCCAGATTAAAAGTAAATTAAGATTAAAGTTAAAAGATCATCACAACTACTTTAACATTCTCATGGCACAACCAATTCAAATCACCATTTCACAAAATCTCAAGAAAAGGAGAAAGTCAGAGAAAACTACTCAGAACTCATGGAGAAGATACAACAAAACTTGGAATTTATATATATAACCAATTTCATACAAACTTCAATAAGTAAATACAACTTATTTCTAATTCCTGACTTATCTCTAATTCCGAAGTTCCTCTGAATCTCTTCCTTTCTTTACAACACACAGAATTCTCCTTCGAAGTCTTTACTTCCTTTCTTTACAGCACATAGAATTCTCCTTCGAAGCAGCAAGGAGAAAGAAATCTCTCACTTTCCTTCCACTCTTACAATCTCTCGAAGAATTCCTCACAATACTTACCACTCTCTACACTCCAATGGGCACTACAAACAACAAAGACTTAGCATACCACTCTCTACACTCCAATGGGCACCACAAACAACAAAGACTTAGCATACACCCCCTTTTTTGTCTTCCAAATGTTTCTTTTAAAGTTGTAGAAGAGTTTTCAAGAGTTGCGTTTTCAAGAGTTGCCCAAGGTTGCCCAAGCGTCCCTTCAAAAATGGTCGACATTCAATGCATCTGTTGAGAGAACCGACGTGCTCGCCATCGGTTGCCTTTTAGAATATTTAATTCTAGACTCTTAGAAAAACTCACCATCCACGGCGTCGAGCTCGCCGTCGGCGCCCAGCATCAAATCTTCATATTTTAGTCCTTTTTGCTCCAAATTTGCTCTTTTTTGCATCTTTTTGCTCTAATGACCATAATTCAACATACCTGCAACAAAACATCAAAAATACCTTTCTTTAAAGTGCAATAATATCAAAAATCAGTGTAAAATAGGTATGAAAATCTCAATATATTTTCCTTGGTCAGGCACAAGCAAATTCAGCAACAGGTGGAGGAATATGCCCCCCAATCAGCAAATTTGACTCCCTATGCAGAAGTTCTCTAGGAAATGACCCTGGCTTTAGACCAGGATTAGCAAATTTAAAAGACCAAAAAGAAGAAGAAAATACACACAAAACTACACAGACTTCAAGAAGGCACTTCAAATGCTATTAGCAGTGCTCCAAGCCTGGATTCAGCTTCTAGATCCAGAAGTAGAAGGAGAAGATCCAGATGCCAACCAAACTCTCATTGTTCAATTACTTTGTTGGAATATTAGGGGGATTTCGCACCCACTCTCCCTTAAGAGATTAATACATCTCAATTAAAAACATCAACTTTGGTGCATTTCTATCTTGGAACCTCTGGTTCATAAAAACCCCCCAAAGGTTGTTTACTAAATTTCAAGGTTTCTCTCAATTTACAAATATTAATAATAAGATTTTGCTATTTTTCAAAAAAGAACTCAATTGGACTATCTTGCTTATTTAAAGTATAAAATAAAATGTAACACCATCCATGGTATCTAGGATGCTGAGGGCAATTGGATTTTAAAAAATGAAGAAATTGCTGAGAATGTTGTTCGGTTCTTCCATAAGCTGCTTACCCAACCCCAAGCTGAAAGAACCCCCATTGATGCTAACTTTTTTACAGATGATCACTCTTATACGAATGCACTAAATTTGACTAATATTCCTGAAGAAATGGAAATATGGAAGGACATTAATTCCATTGACATTGCAAAGACTGCTGGACCAGATGGTTTCACTGCTGACTTCTACAAGAAAGCTTGGAATGTTATCAAACAAGACCTCATTAGGGGTATTCAAAGCTTCTTTCAGGGTCACCAGATCACCCAGTATTTCTATGCTTCTTTCCTGGTGCTCATCCCTAAAGAGGCTGAAACAAAAAACTGGAACCAGTTGAAGCCCATCAGCCTCATTCCAGTATTCTTCAAAATTTTTAGCAAGATTTTGGTGGCAAGAATCCAACCTCACCTTGAAAGACTTATTAGGCCAAACTAGACTGCCTTTGTGCAGGGGAGATTTATTGTTAAAAATGTGTTACTGGCTCAGGAATTGTTGCTTGACTTTCATAAAACCTGTAGAGGAGGAAATGTGATCTATAAACTGGATATTCAGAAAGCTTATGACAGCATTGGGTGGGAGTTCACCATTGAGATTCTAAAGGTCAGAGGTTTTAATAAAGATTTTTGTGATATGATTACATGATGGCTCAATTCCAATCAACACTCCATCCTTCTTAATGGCCAAGCTTGGGGACATTTTACTACTGCCAACTTCCTCAAGGGGATCCTCTGTCCCCCACCATCTTCATACTAGATTTGGACTATCATTCCATAATGCTTGACAATTGTCTCCTTCCCAACTCCTATACCGGGTATCATCACAGATCTAAAATTTCTTTATCTCACCTGGTGTATGTGGATGATATTATGATTTTTTCAAGTGCTAACAAAAATGTTGTTAAGAAAGTTATTAAGTGTATTAGGCTCTTCCAGCAGCACTCTGGACTGATCTTCAACGATGGCAAATGCAATGTAATTTTTAGTAGGAACTCTTCCCCTAATATCAGAAATTGGATTCTTGACCACAAAAAGTTTTTTGAAGCCACCTCTCCGATCAGATATGTTAGAGTTCCTCTTATCAAAGGAAGGGTGAAGCAAACTCAATTTGATGAAGTCTTGAGAAAGATTGCTGACCACCTGTCCAGCTAGACTTTCTCCTTTCTATCCAGTGGGGGTAGAATCACTCTTTTTAAAAGCATCCTCACTACTTTTCCTTCATATCTATTACATATGACATCTATGAAAAAGAGCTCTCAACTTCAAATGGAAAGACTGTTTAATAGGTTCCTTTGTGCTGAGAGCAGAAAACAACTTCATTAGGCTAGTTGGCAAAAGGTTGCCAAACCTTTTACTACTGGTGGACTGGGGTTTAAAGGGCTGAAACACTTGCAATAGGTTAACTTCTGCAAAATTTGGGTAAAGTTCAAACAACAAGATTCATTATGGGCAAAGTTCATGTGAGGAAAATATTACAAAGATGTTCACCCACATCTGATTAACAGAAAGACTCGAGACTCTAAGACTTGGACCAACATGCTTAAGGTAAGAGAGTGGGCTAAAGATCTCTTCCTTTGTGATCTGGGAAAATGCAATGTTAATTTTTGGCTAGATCATTGGTGTCCAAAAGAAATGGTTGATCCTTCCTCCACTGCTTTCAATATAAACCTTAGAGTTGCTGACTGTTGGGAGGGAGATAGTTGGTCTATGGGTACTCTCAATTCTTTGGTGAAGGAGGTTTCAGCTCAAGATATCTCTAAGGTGTTTTTTGACAGAACTAAATAGGATAAGATTAAATGGATATACAACAATAACAGCGACATCACTGATTTCATTTATTTTAAACTAAATAGTTGGAATGAGGCCCCTTGGGGGGGGACTATATGGAACGAATTTTTTTCACCATCCATGTCCTTTTGTTGCTGGAGAATTTTCCAAAAGCTACTGCCCACTGATGATATCTTGAAGTTGAAGGGCCTGAGAGGCCCCTCCAGATGTTATCTTTGTAAGGCCACTGAGGAGACTATTTAACATCTATTTTTTGAATGCACCTTCTCACAACAAGTCTGGAGAGAGCTCCCAAATATGTTACTGTTGAATGCTTTCAACCTCCACTTGCAGAAGCTGGCTGAGTGCTGGAGCAGCTGGAAAATGGCTAAAGTTGGTCATGTCCCCTTCATTTTTTCCTGGTTCATATGGATGGAAAGAAATACTGCTAAATTTAAGGAATTCTCTACCAATGCTAGCAAGGTGGCTAGGAACTGCAGCTCTTATTTGCTCAAATTAACCAGGTATATGTCCTTCCCTCAAATCTGTATTATTCATCTGGCAGAACCAAGCAAGATACCCAAAGTGACTAATGTCTTTTGGAAGACCCCCTCGTGTCCAAGTATCAAAGTAAACACTGATGGAAGCTTCTCAAATATGGGTGCTGGGATGGGAGGAGTGTTTAGAAATCATGAAGGAAAATGCCTTTTATGGTTCTCCTCCCCCATCCTAGCTAAAGATGCTTTGGAGGCTGAACTTATTGTTGTTTATTGGCCAATTAAATTAGCTTCCTTATCCAGTTGGTGCAATCTGTGGGTAGAGGTGGATTCTACAAACTTACTGAAGATGTTACAGGACAATGATGGACCATCCTGGAGACTGTCACAATGGCTACAGAAGATAAACCAGCTCAAATCTTTTATGTTGGTAAAGACATCTTTTATATACAGGGAAGGAAACAGCTCAGCCAACTGGCCTGCTAGAAAAGGGTTAGCTACTGCTGAAATTAATGTATCCAATTTTCCCTCCTCCACTCTTCTTTTTCTGCTTGAGGGTGACCTATTAAAGGTTCTACACCTCAGACTTGTAACAGACTTTACAATGGAATAGAACCTTTTTTTTTTAATATATATATATATTAAAAATTCGTTTTTTACGTGTGTGCGTGAGATTTCAGACTCTAGCTTT
>NW_018165021.1:242484-247211 GCF_001263595.1 Phalaenopsis equestris | reverse complement strand
TGTTAGGATCGGTATATATATATATATATGTATATATATATGTACCATTACAAAATAGAAAAATGAGGGAGGTTTAACTTGTCCCAATAAGGAGAAAGGATAGAGAAGGTGGAGGTGTGGTAGCAACTATAACTTGTTCATAGCTTCTGCCAGTGGTAGCCAAATGGTGAGCATGTCCATTACCTTGTCTGTTAATATGCCGAAATTCCACACTCCAGCTGCCCAATGTAGTCTTCATTTTGTTGATCCACCTTCCAATATGTCATAGGGGATCCACCTCATTCTGCAATATCCTAATACAAGTGTTGGAGTCAGATTCAACAATTAATGGTCAGATTTTACAGTGAATTGCAAGCATAATGGCCCAAAAGATTGCAATCATTTCAGCTTCCAAAGCATCCAATGCCCAGGTTGGTGAGGAAAAAGGAAAAACACACTCCCCTTGGGAGTTTCTAAACACTCGCCCAAACCCAGCAGCTCCCGTTAAAAAACTACCATCTATGTTAACTTTCATCCAACCAACAGGTGGAGGAGACCACATAATCAATGAGAGCTTGAAATTAGACTGATTTATTCTTTGAGGTGCCCAGTGCCTGAAGAGATTTGAGAAATTGTGATGTTGACTGATTTTCTATATGTAAGAAGTGCAATTAGCTGTAACAACTTTACTTAGAGGTAAAGAATCCTCAAATTTAGCTTGATTTCTACCCATCCAGATAAACTAAGCAACCACATAGGGGATAACTAGTAAATTAATCTTCTGCCACTCTCTCCAACAGATAGAAAAAATATTCTAACAGAGGGTAAGAGTATCAATTCTTAACTATGCCAATAGATTAGTCCAAACTTGTTGAGAGAAGCTGTATTTGAAGAAAAGGTGATCCAGTGTCTCCTCCTCTTGACAGAGATAACAACAGGAAGGACCTCTAAGGCCTTTCATTTTAAGGATGTCATCAGTGGGAAGCAAGGACTGCCACAGTCTCCAGCAGAAAAATGACATAGAAGTAGTCAACCACTTCCCCCAGATTTCAGTTCCCCATTGAACAATTGGCCAGTGATAGAATTTCTGATATATATATATATAAGCAGAAATTTTCTATGAGGGAGATTTTTTAGTGATAATTCTATCTCTTTGACCAGGATAGAAAGGGGTTTGCTTAACTAGCTGAATTTGATCATTATTCAGAATGGTATGTAGCAATCTAGAGTTTCATTGATTTTCAGACCGATAGCTTTAACAAGATCTTGATAATTGGGGTTAGAGTTACAGCACATAATTTTATCTTCGTTCCAAGTCCACCTGTCTAACCAAAATTTGATTTATCCTTCCCCTAATTCCCAAATTAAGGTCTTCTCAGCCTGCTGTCTGACTTCCAAAAGTTTGCCCCAAATCCTGGAGTCTCCCAGCTTTTTATCTTTTTATTAACTAGATTTGGGTGTACAGTTCTACAATACTTCCCCGTCATGAAGAGAGCACATAGACTATTCTGGGCTTTGAACTTAATCCATAATTTGCACAAATTAATGAAACTAAGGTGTAGAAAATCTTTAAATCCCAATCCTCCAATAAAATATGGTTTGCATAAAAACTGTCAAGGAAGCCAGTGAACTTGCTTCTTCTACCAACCCATAAGAAATTATTCAAAATTCTCCCCAATAAGTGTTGAGTTCCTTTCTTCATAGTAAACATTTGAAGAGCATAAGAGAAGTGCAGTGAGAATACTCTTGAGAAGTGTGATTCTTCCACCATTATATAAGAATGAATTAGTCCAGCATTGAAGTTGATTTTTAATCTGATCAATAACATCATTAAACTGAATTTGCTTTGTTTTGCTCTTAATCAGTTGAACCCCAAGGTATCTAATGGGTATATAAGACAAGCTAAATCCAGTGTGGCTAGATATCCAGTTTTTTATCTGTGGAGAAATGTTAGTGCTAACAAAAATTTGGCATTTTTGTTTATTTAATTGCATACTTTAAGTAAGCTCGAAATGTTTAAGGCCCTTATAAAAAAGTTTTGTAGCACTCTTAGTGGCATTAGAGAAGATTATCACATCATCAACATAAGACAGATGGTTGATGCACACATTTTATCTGTGCTGATAAGACAAATGAGGTGATGTTGAGAACATTTGATTCAAAATCCTGGAGAAGTAATCCATAGCCAAAATGAAAAGTGTGGGGGATAAAGGGTCCCCTTGCTTAATCCCTCTTGAAGCTGAGAAGAAGCCATGGCAGCTACCATTAACAAGCACAAAATAATTATTACAATGAAGCCATCTTTTAATAAGCAAAATGAAATCCTCAGGAAAACCCCTTGCAGCAAGTGTTTCCAAAATGAAGTCCCAATTAATTGTATCATAAGCCATCTTGATATCCAATTTGTATATAGCATTTCCTCCCCTACACTTTCTGTCCAAATCTAACAACATTTCTTGTGTAAGTAAAATGTTATCAGATATGGTTCTTCCTTTGACAAAAGCTGCTTGATTAGAACAAATTAGTTGTTCAAGGTGGGGTTGAATTATAGAAACCAATACCTTACTGATTAATTTGGTTATAACATTAGTCAAGCTAATGGGTCTGAAATCACCCCAATCTTTTTTGATTTGGTTTTTTGGAATCAAAGTAAAGGTTGAGGAAGTAAAATATCTAGGTGCATCAATACCTCTAAAGAAATTTTGAACAACTGAAATGAAATCCTCCTCAATCACAGTCCAGGGGACCTTATAAAAATTGGCAGTGAAGCTACAGGTCCAGCTATCTTGTGCCCATCAATGGAGTCAAGAGCAGCTTTAATTTCTAATTCAGAAGGGATTTGAGCAAGTTGCAGATTGATAACATACTCTTGAGAGTCAGCAAAAAGATTTGCATCAATATTGGTTCTAGTTAAAGGATGGGAATTGAATATTTGCTAAAAATATTGGACAGCATTTTGAGCAATATCCTCAGCCTCAGTTAAACTTTTTCCCTTCAGAGTTTGTGATTTCAATAATCATATTGTATTTCCTCCATAACTTGATGCAAGCATGGTATAAGCTTGAATTACTATCTCCCTCAATGAATTTGGTGATAGCTGCCTTTTGTTTTAAAAATGCTTCATTATAAGTAATTTGTATAAGAAGTTCTTCATTAGCTCTATAAAGATCCTTTTCAGACTTTAAGCCTTTCTGAAAATCTTCTTCATTACTGAGAACATAGCTGCCTTTTTTTTTTTGAAAAATGCTTCATTATAAGTAATTAGTATAAGAAGTTCTTCATTAGCTCTATATAGATCCTTTTTAGACTTTAAGCCTTTCTGAAAATCCTCTTCACTACTGAGAACTTTGCTCTGATCCTTTTCAGGCTTTAATCCTTTCTAAAAATCCTCTTCACTACTGAGAACTTTGTTCTGATCAACTTTTAAATTCTCATTTACATTCTCAAATGTATTTCAGTTCCATTTCTTTAGGTGATTGGCCACTTTCTTTTGTAGCTGCGACAAATTCTCTCGAGGCCATTTATCCCTCACTGACCAGCCAAGCTTTCACTGACCAGCCAAGCTTTTGAAACTTCACTAAGGAATTCAGGGTGGAGAGTCAACATATTTTGAAATCTTAGAGGAGAGCTTCCATACTTGGCAGAATTCTGAATGGAACAAAGTAAATGTCTATGGTCAGACCCTGCCATGGCAAGGTTGGAATAATTGTATAGGGAAAGGTTTGAAGCCAATTTGAATTCCCCAACATTCTATCATTCCCCAACATTCTATCAAGTGCCCCAACATTCTATCAAGTGTTTCCCACAAAGATCCCCTTCTCCAAGTGAACTTAGGCCCATGAAAGCCCAAATCAGATAAGTGAGCATCCATGAGAAAATCATTGAATTTATTCATTGTTGATTGTAGAGGAGGCATGCCACCTCTTTTGTCAGTAGGAGAGGTAATAAATTAAAGTCTTCCCCACAATCCAAAATGAGTTGATAAAGTGGTCGATGTTCAAAAGCTCCATCTAGAGATTTTCCTGCTATCTTGAAATACAACTAGCATATATGAAAGTGGAAAAACCCACCTGAGCACCAACTTTAAACTGAATATGCATATATTGGGGATTGTTCAGCAAAACTGTCAACTGTAACTCAACTCTAGCAAACAGCCAGATTTTGTTATTAGAATTAGAAAAATGACAAAATTTAGGAAATTTCAAAATAATATTAATAGAATGCTAAACAACCAGTGGTTCCAAAATAGCAAAACACCAAATTTTATGGGATCTCACAAGATTCATTAGTCTTGTGAGAATTGGGGTGATTTTTGATGATATTATACTTTAAAGAAAGGTATTTTTGATGTTTTGTTGCACGTATGTTGAATTATGGTCATTGGAGCAAAAAGATGCAAAAAGGAGCAAATTTTGAGCAAAAAGAACCAAAATATGAAGATTTGATCTTGGGCGCCGACGGCGAGTTTTTCCTGAGAGTCCAGAATTAAATATTCTAGAAAGTCACCGACGGTGCCATCAAGACCGTCGACGGTGAGCACGTTGGTTCTCTCAACAGATGCATTGAATGTGAACGATTTTTGAAGGGACGCTTGGGCAACTCTTGAAAACTCTTCTATAACTTTAAAAGAAACATTTAGAGGCCGAGAAAGGGCAAAAAAGGTGGTGTCCACTGAGTCTTTGTTGTTTTTGGTCCCCATTAGAGTGTCGAGAGTGGTTAGTTTTGTGAGGAATTCCATGAGGGGTTGG
>NW_018165021.1:238327-239321 GCF_001263595.1 Phalaenopsis equestris | reverse complement strand
TTTATGAAAGATATTTTGAACAATAAAAGGAAGTTCACTGATAATGAGACTGTTGCACTTAGCAAAGAGTGTAGTGCAATTATTCAGAAAAAGCTTCCTGAAAAATTAAAAGATCCAAGTAGTTTCACTATATCGTGTACTATAGGAGAAAGATTTTATGGAAGAGCTTTATGTGATTTGGGAGCCAGCATTAATCCTATGCCTCTATCAATTTTCAAAAGATTAGGATTAGGAGAAGTCTCACCTACTTCCATAACTCTTCAATTAGCGAATCATTCAGTTACTTATCTTAAGGGATAGAGATAATGAATGTTTTCGCATGGAAATTAATGAACATCTATTGAACGAGCATTTTAAAGAATATGTTGAAGATAAAAAAGATTTTGAAGACAAAGATGAAGTTATTTTGGACAAAATAGAAAATGAAGAATTAGATTATGTTCCTGAAAGATTTTAGATGCTGGATATTACAGGAAATGCTAATAAGAATCTAGTTCTGTCAATTATAAAACCACCTGAACTTGAGTTGAAAACATTGCCTAACCACTTGAAGTATGTGTTTCTAGGAAACTCATCTACATTACCTTTAATTATATCTTCATAGTTAAATGATTTGTAAGAGCAAAGACTTTTGGATACATTAAAAAGTTATAAGAAAGCTTTTGGTTGGACCTTAGCTGATATTAAAAGAATCAGTCATTCGATCTATATGCACAAATTTATAATGGATGAACAATATAAACCAAGAGTTGATCCACAAAGGAGATTAAACTCAATGATTAAAGAAGTAGTAGAAAGAAGTAGTCAAGAAGGAAATTTTGAAATGATTGGACACTGGAATTATATATCCTATTTTAGACAGTGCTTGGGTAAGTCCAATTCATTATGTTCATAAGGAAGGAGGGGTGACTGCTAAAGCAAAAGAGAATAATGAATTAATACCTATCAGATAAGTTACTAGGTGGCATATTTGCATTGATTATAGAAAATTAAA
>NW_018165021.1:237742-237981 GCF_001263595.1 Phalaenopsis equestris | reverse complement strand
GAAAGAACTAATTTAGTTCTAAATTGGGAGAAATGTTAATTTATGGTTGCAGGAGGAATTGTGTTAGGGCATAAAATTTTGGAAAATGATATGGAAGCAGACCCTACAAAAATTCAAGTTATATCTAAATTAACACCTCCTACTAATGTAAGTGGGGTTAGAAGTTTTCTTGGACATGTTGGTTTTTACAGGTGTATTATTAACGATTTTTCAAAAATTACCAAACCTCTACGCCAACT
>NW_018165021.1:234216-237642 GCF_001263595.1 Phalaenopsis equestris | reverse complement strand
GTGCACAATGATCACTCTGCTATTAAATATCTGATCAAAAAGAAGGATGTCAAACCAAGGTTAATTAAATGGATACTTTTGATGAAATAATTTGATTAAAATTGGATCCATAGAGAAAATTTGAATGCATTCGGACGAGTGTGAAACTGTGAAATTTTTGCCTTGGGCGCCGACGGTGGGCTCGACGCCACTGACGGCGGATTTTTCCAAGATTCTAGATAATTAATCCTCAAGGCTTGCCGACGGCGTCATCGACGTCGCTCACGGTGAGAACGGTGAGATGACGGTTTCTGAAGTTTTAAATGTCAGTTTTTGGCGAGATTTACTCCCTATAAACTTCCAAACTCGGTTCTTAAATTCATATTACCCAAAAATGAATTGGAACTCCACCAAATTTATCCCTTGGCTTCCAATTCCACTAAAAACCCTAGATTTTGAGTGTTCAACCGGAGAAAGTTCATTAGTTCCGAGGCACAACGAATCTTCAACAAAGTGCTGACAAAGAGGAGATTAATCAAAGAAAGAGGATTCGTGAATCAAGGATTGAATAATCCTTCGACACTATTTGAAGAGATGATTGTGCGACGATGATGGGAAATGTTGTGATACACTACTACTGCCAACTACCGCCATAGTTGTTCCTGTGGTGAAGGAGTTCTATGCTAATTTGCATGGAATCAACCAGGGAGTCGTCTATGTGCGAGACAGATGGATAAATTTTACTCCCGCGCGGATTAATGAGTTATATATGATCGAGAATGTTCATGTCTGCCATTATTCCAACTTCATCCCGACAAGAAATCTGATGAATGAGATCTACCATTTTTTTTACGAACGAGACTGAAGACTGGGAAATAAGAGAAAACGGGTATGTTAGATTTTTTGCTACACTTCTAAACCCCCTTTCTAAACACTGGCACTTCTTCATTTCTACAAAACTATTACCAAAAATGAGGATCGGTAAAGTTAAAAAAGAAAGGGCTATTATGAATTACTGTATTCAAACGGGACTACCGATTGATATTGGATCGATAATTGTGAAGTTTATTTTGGGCCTGATCGTTCATGGATCAACTTATGGGCTTGGACATTCTTCAACAATCTTCTTACTCTACAGTCAGTTCCAAGTATCTTATGAGAATTGGAAAAAAGTACTTCTACCTTGGAAGCCTTTGGACCCAACCCAGAAGTTCCAATCATCTTAGAATTCACTTCCTATTCAACCTCTAGTTTCGGACAAGACACTAGTGATCCTGCGCAGAATCAAGAAACTGGACAAAAAGGTACAAAATGTTATGAATGCAATTAACAATTTCTTTAATTTTTTTGATCATCAAGACTAAAGGATGAAAGAGTATTTTATCACTCTGGACATATCGATGGAAGTTTGATACGATTGATGAGAAAGATGGGATTGGTAGAAGAGAACTCTACTGAAGAATTCCCGTATCGACCTTTCTATAACCTCTTCATTCATGTTCAATCGATGGGTGATATCAGAGGAGAAACAAGCACTGAATTGGAAGAGTAGTAGATTTACTTTACTACCTATATGTCTATGTGTGTGATTTGATTTGAACTTATGTGTTTTCTTTACTTTTGAATTTGGCTTTTAGATCTCAGTATAGTTGAGATTGAGCATAAAATGTTTGGTTTCAACGTTTAGAGTGTTGTGTCTTTGATTGCGACGTTGAATTGATGTATTAAGGTTGAGAAAATACCAAACATATGTGTGTCGTGTAAAATGTAATGTAACCCTTGGATTTTATATATAATTGTAATATTTTTTGTTGTGATTGTTTATTTGTGTTAGTACATCATTTAATCAATTAAATTTATGTCTAGAATGATTGAACGAATGTCAACAAGACTTGAAATTGATCGAAATTACAAAAATTTGGAGTTGAACTAATTTTGAAAATCATGCCAACTGTGTCATCGGCAAATTTTTCCCGAGGCTTAGGCTATTTAATTCAATAGAGCTTGTCGACGGCACAAGCTCACCGACGGCACTGACAACCCCACCGATGGCGAGATACCAAAAAAACACTTTTAACCATGATTTTGACCAGTCAACTGCCACTATTCTTCATCCCCCCTCTTAAAAAAACAAAAATTTTGATCTAGAGCTTGAAGATCTTTGATTTGGGGCGATTTCAAAGCGTTTCAACACCGGATTTTATCATCTCTTAGTAAGAGCTCCACTCCATCCTAAAATATTTGATTTTCATCTTGAATTTTTTCCACATTAAGGAGATCCAAAAAAAATTGAGAATGTGGAGAGAAGAAATTCATGGAATTTAGTTTTGAACACTTAGAGTCACTCTTGGAAGCCATTATTTGAGTATTTGAAGTGTAATTCAGAATTTTTTTTTTAATATAATTTTGATTAGATTGAAATGGCTCCGCGACAAAAGTGGCGACTTGAGTTTGATGAGTCTTGCTTCATCAATGCGAAGGCTCAGTCGAGATTTACTTCAATATTTCAAGGGAAGAAATGTATACAAGATCATATTTTTGAGAGTCAGGGAGGAGAATTTGAACGAGTTATTACCAAATAGAGGTGAGAAAATTTCTATTATACCACCAATAACGCTGTTGTGAATGTTGTGAAAGAATTATATGCCAATGCGTTCTATTCTGACCCCGGAACCGTTTGAGTAAGAGGGTTTTCTGTTGAGTTTAGTCTCGCCCGCATTAACTCATTTTATGAAGTCCCCTGGAGTTGAAGCTGGAGATGATGAAGAATGGGTTTACCCTATGAAACCCATTAGTAAAGCTAATTTAAAGACGTATGAATCCCATGAAGGATGGAGATCTAGGAGTAGGAGTAAAGAACCATCTACTAGTAGAGATATCCCCTCTACTAGTTATGACCTTCCTTCCTCTAGTTCTCCTACCCTTCAAGATTTAATGAATGTGTTAACCTTACAGCGGAAGAGTATAGAGAAAATAAATGAAAGAATTGGGGGATTAGAACGTAGACATGATTATGATGGTGAGTACCTACAGAGGCATTTTGACTTCGAGATAGATTACTATGAAGCTCAGGCCCGGCAATACAGAGGTGAGCCTGAAGTTACTTTTCCTGAATGCCCCCGTTATACTCAGTGTCATCCCAATCAACCTATTGACCAGGGAGACGAGGATATAGTATGAGATTTTGATATATGATAGTGATTCATGTACTTTTGTTTTGTGATTTTGCGATAGAGATAGATGTATGTTTGTTTGTACTTTCGTTTTATTCTATATTTTATTTTATGTTTACAGTTAGGTAATTTTTAATTATTGTTATAAATGTTTAGTTTTGTACTTATTTCAAAATTTCATTACCCAACAAATTCTTTAATGGTTTATATGTATAGAAAGCTCGTAATATTACAGACCACTTAAAGTAAAAATTTTGAGAAGGAACTGCAAAAA
>NW_018165021.1:232107-233136 GCF_001263595.1 Phalaenopsis equestris | reverse complement strand
ATATATATAAGTGAGGAGAAGCTTGAGGAGATGCCTAATCAAAAATTGGCTTCACTTGGACCTACCTAAAGGGAAAACCTAAATACATTCCTGAACTTATATTTATGGAATAGCATCTTTTACTAGTAATGTTCTCATGAAGTTCCTATCATTTGAATATTTTAAGTGACTCGATTTTACAACATATAGTCATTCTTGAAATGAATAGAAAACTAGAACTCTTAAACTTGATGACTAGATAATATTGTTCCTACAGAGTTTATTTAATTACTTGAAATTTTTCTGAAAGTCTCACTATGGTATTTACTTAAATCAAACTTATAGTATTTCTGAATTAAAACTTTACCACAGTATATCATAACTTTTATGTAGTACTAAAATTACTTAAGGACAAGTAATAGTTAAGTTTGGGGGATTTTGACCAAAGAAAAATATGTTGAGATTTTCATACCTATTTTACACTGATGTTAATGATAGTGCATTTTAAAGAAAGGTATTTTTGATGTTTTGTTGCAGGTATGTTCAGGTATGTTGAATTATGGTCAGAATTATGGTCATTGGAGCAAAAAATCAAAAAGGAGCAAATTTGGAGCAAAAAAGACCAAAATATGATGATTTGATCTTGGGCCCCGACGGCAAGCGGGATGCAGCCGAACCCCCCCCGAGCCCGCCGATGGCGAGCACGTCGGTTATCTCAACAGATGCATTGAATGTGGATGATTTTTTAAGAGACGCTTGGGCTACTCTTGAAAACTCTTCTACAATTTTAAAAGAAATAATTTGGAGGCCAAAAAGTTTGGTGTCCGCTAAGTCTTTGTTGTTTGTGGTGCCCATTAGACTGTAGAGAGTGGTTAGTATTGTGAGGAATTCTTTGAGAGATTGTAAGAGTGGAATGAAAGTGAGAGATTTCTTCCTCCTTGCTGCTTCGAAGGAGAATTTTGTGTGTTGTAAAGAAATGAAGAGATTTAGAGGAACTTCGAGGAGTTTGCTTGGAGAGGAATTAGAGATAAGTTGTATTTACTTATTGAA
>NW_018165021.1:231548-231814 GCF_001263595.1 Phalaenopsis equestris | reverse complement strand
GAGATTTTAGAGTGACAGACTAAAATCCTCAATTCGGTCCTATCGTTTGGGTACTGAAGTGTAGATGTTAGCCCTCAGGCGAGGGGAACGTGGGAGATCCAAAGTGACAGGTTAATGTTCTTTATGTCTGGACCAAAGGGTAAGGAATAGGTATGCTCCTATTTGGCACAATATAAATTGAACTAATTCACTTTATCCATTCACTATAATTTCTTGAAAAGGAGAAGGATGCTTTCTTATATATTGAATATCACAATTAAACCCTC
>NW_018165021.1:224545-231454 GCF_001263595.1 Phalaenopsis equestris | reverse complement strand
TTCAATTGCCTATTAGTGACAGATAAGCAACTTGAACGTCGTTGTAGTTGAAGTATTACTTTTTATTAAATCTTAGTCCGTAGTATTCTATTTCTCCCTATGGGATCGATATCTAGGACTCCATTAGAGCCCTATATTACTTGTGCGATACGTATACTTGCGTTGATAAATGTGACTTTACAATTATTGAATTATTTATACACATCTTTATTAAATCTATAACCGTTGTCAAGTTTTTGGCGTCATTTCCAATAGCAAAACACCAAATTTTATGGGATCTCACAAGATTCATTAGTATTGTGAGAGAATTTGGGTGAGCACCACCCCTAATGTTCCAACATAAGAAGTTGATCACTGTGAAACGGTTCTCCCTTTCCCTCTAGTTCTGGGGTATGAATCTATAAGCTGGTTGTTGGGAGGTCCATCCAGTGAGTGGGCTTCCTACACCTTCTATTGTTCCATCTTCCCTTTCTTCTTTGTCTTTCCTCTTTGGACTTGCCACTCTTTAGTTAAAACCTCAGATAATAAATTAATTGTGGGATTGTCAACCTTGTGAGGATTGATATATAACTGACTTCTTTCAGCATGGTCGGTCCCACCATGATTGTCTTCCAACGCCTATTTCTTAGGGACAATAATTGCATAATTGTTCCTTTGATCAGATTCCTCCTCCAGTATGCTAGTCAACCTTGGTAAGACCTCCCTTTCATTACCTTTATTAGTATTAATACTATCATTTTTAGTTGATCTTCTTTGTTCCTTGTCCAGAGAGATATCAGCCCCTCCTTGAGTAACCTTAGGCTGGGTAGCAATTTTTTTGGTAGGTGGATGTAGCCTATAGCATTTTTACAAATTGTGCCCTTGTCACCTCTCAAAAGAGTTCTTAGAGGTGGTGAGCAGCCCAGGACTTAAATACTATTTTTCTGCCCTACACCTAGCTGATGTGGGACTTTTTATCCGTGACATTCTCCTCCATTCAATCACGTGATGCCCTCATCATGGATCATATCAATATTTTTTCAAACGAGTCGGCTCACGAGCTAACGAGTCGAGTCGAGTCTAGCTTAATGTCACCTCCCAAAAGAGCCCTTGAGGGTGGTGGGCCGCCCAGGACTTAAATACTGCTTTTCGACCCTACACTTAGCCGATGTGGGACTATTTGTCTGTGGCATTTGCTTGTGACCTCCCAAAAGAGCTCTTAAGGGTGGTGGGAAGCCCAAGACTTAAATATTGCTTTTTGGCCCTACACTTAGCTGATGTGAGACTTTTTGTCTGTGACATTCTCCTCCATGCAATCACGTGACGCCCTCGTCATGGATCAGCTCCACTGAAGGTCCCACTGGAACATGGAGAGTCCACACACCTGGCAGGCAGCAATCTGCTCTGATACCACTTGTCACCTCCCAAAAGAGCTCTTAGGCATGGTAGGCAGCCCATGACTTAAATATTGCTTTCCGGCCTTACACCTAGCCGATATGAGACTTTTTGTTATATATATTATATATATATATATATATATATATATATATAATCTTGAGTAAAAATAATTGGGGTTGGACCTTATTAATTAGAGTGTGTTAAATGCAAAAGACCAAACATATGTAAAGAAGGAAAAAGAAAGAGTTATCTACAGCTTTTGTTACAATGATAACTATTACATGTAATTTTGTGTTGCTTTGCATAAAAGTGGTTGAGTCTTAGATAAAAGATGAAGTTCATCATGGTGAGGATGTCTAACGAGTTTATGCTAAAGAGTTATTGTTGTGTGGAGGTAGCGAGAGCACGAGTGAAAGTCTTGAAAGGAGCAATTGTATATGGCCATCAGAGCTGTTGCCCTAGAGAATATTTTGTTCCTTCTTAGGATCAATGATGGTAAAATTGGTCGGATCAAAGAGGGTAACAATATTGTTATCACTAATTGATACACCAAAATATATTCAATTTTCCATACATATTTAAGGCTTATTTTTGGTGAGATTGCACTTTAAAGAAAGTTATTTTTATGTTTTCTTATAGGTACACTAATTCTAGGCATCTGGAGCTTAAGGGATACAAAAAGTACAAAATTTGGAGTCAAAAGTGGCATTTTCCAAAAATTAAAATAGCGCCTAGGCCCCATAAATGGAACCTAAGTGCCAGATTACAGAGAAGACGGTGCCTAGGTGCCAGAGACCACTATTTTCACAAATGCATTGAATTTGGACCAATTTTGAAGAGTTTTCTATGGAGACTCTTGGGAAATTTATTCCTACATTATAAATGAGTGTGTTTATGTCAGAAAAAGTTGTGTGTGTTGTTTGTAAAGTTGTTGAGCTTGAGTCTCAAGTTTGTGGAGAGTGTGCAAGTGTCTCTAAGAATTGTAAGAGGAGAGACAAAGTGAGAGATTTCTTCTTTCATACACTTCAAAGAGAGATTTGAGTGTTATAGTATAGAGATAAAGAGATTCAAAAGAACTTCGATGGATTTGCTTGGGGAAGAGATCAAGTTAAGTTGTTTTGCCTTTCTTTCTTATTTTGTAAATTTGTTTTTTATATATAATTCATATTTTATTGTATTTTCCTCATGAATTTTGAGTAGATTTCTTTCTTCTTCTCCTTACAAAGAAAAATGGTTAGGCGAAGAATCGAGTTGTTGTGCAATATTTAAATTTCATATTTGTGATGATTCAAACTTCGAACTTCATTTAATTTTTGATCTGGCCAATTGAATTGCTAAAATGTGTTGTGAAACATATGATCCAAAAGGGCTATGTTTTCCATAGGGCTATGTTATCCATAACAAAGTAAGAGTCACATTCAATTTCATGGATGAGAGTGTAATCCATGTGGTTGAGTGCAAATAAATAGAAAAATATTCATTGATGGGCATTGAATTAGAGATTTTAGGTTGACTGACTAAAATCCCCAATTTGGCCTAGGAGTTTGGAATCTAAATTGAGATGTTAGCCCTCATGCGAGGGGAACATGGGAACTCTAGAGTGAAAGCCAATATCTTCCCATCCTGACCGCATATTTAGGGACTAAACACTGGATTAGCAAATATTCTTTATTACTTGTAAAAAGGATAAATAATATAATTGCTCCTATTTGGCACAATACAATTTTCTTTAATTTGAAGATTCATTGACTATAATCTCGTTGTAAGGGTAAGGATGCCTTCTTAAATTTGAACTCTTCATCACAAAACCTAGTTTAGTTTTTAGTAAATTTAGCCTTGAAGTTTAGAGATTAGCGTAGTAAAGTTTGTTTTTATAGTAGTCTTTCAAAAACTTTGACCTCTTTTCTTGCTTGAATTTCTATAGTTTAATTATTAGGCTTTCGCGTGATTTTCCAAACAAAATTTCACCTCCCTCTGGGATCGATACTCAGGACTACATTAGATCCCTTTATTCCTTGATTGATATGTATACTTATGTTTGCAACCTAGGGAGGATTTAAAATTGAAAGTACACCTTAATTCATTAGGAGTGGCAGCTTTACATATGTTAAAAGAGAAAACTTATTGTACTGAAGTAAATTTTAATGTGGTTAATTTGCATATTTTTTAGTATAGCTGCCTTGTGTCTTGAGGTGTTGAAAAACATTTATAACACATAAAAAAATCATTGTATTAAGTTTTTGGCACCGTTGGTAGGGAGGCTAGAGTAAATTTCTTAAAAGACTTTATTTGAACTATAAATTTTATTTCAAAAATAACAAAAAAATATAAAAATAGAAAACAAAAAAAATATTTTTGTTATTGTGAGTGCTTATTTTTATAATTATTACTTGTATTTGTGAATGCAAAAATTAAGATCCAAGGGATTAGTACCTTACCATTTGGAATTAGAACAAACTATAAAAAAAATTTGAAAATAAAAAGAACTTAATAAAATGGCAAACAATTAAATAATTAATGAATGGAAAATGAACATCAATAGAGACCATTAAGAGGCTATGCTAATCCTACAGTAGATGACATTCACTTAAATGTACAAACTCCTACTGGTGATGTTAATTCATTTGAGCTTAAACCTACTATTATCCAAGTGGTACAAAATAATTTGTTTGGGGGAGCATCATCAGAAGATTCCAATTTACATCTTGCTAGTTTTCTAGAATTGTGTGCTACATTTAATTTTTAATGTGCTACATTTAATTATGATGGAGTGTCGAATGATGTCGTCAGACTTAGACTTTTTCCTTTTTCATTAAGGGACAAAGCCAATAGTTGGTTAAAATCTTTAGCACCTGGATCAATCAGAACTTACTTGATCAATCAAAACTTGGGGAGAATTATCTTAGAAATTTTTGGCTAAATATTTTCCACCATCAAAAATTGCGAAGTTTATAAACAATGTTACACCTTTTTTGTCAATTTGAAGGGGAATCAATATATGAAGCTTGGGAACAATTTAAAGATCTCCTTTGGAAGTGTCCACGACATGCTTTAATAGATTGGTTAATAATTCAAACATTTTATAATGGATTAGTGAGATCTCTTAATTCTATTTTGGCTTCTCAAATCGTTGTAATATCAAGGAAGTTAGATCAATTTGGAATGAATATATCTCAAACATCACCTTTGGTTGAGGAAAATTCATTTGGACAAATGATAGATTCGCAATCATCATATGAAACTTTGAATGCAATAAATAATCGACCTAATAATCTCTGTTCTAATTATTACAATCCTAGTTAGAAAAATCACCCAAATTTAAGTTGGAATAACAATAACTCTAATAGTGTAAATCCACAATGGGGGAACAATCAAGCGAACCCTTTGGAAAATATAAACAATCAAGGAAATACTAATTATAAACTTTATTATTTTCTTAGATTTAATAGCAATTCACAGTTTAAGGAGAAGAAGTTGTCTATGGAAGAATTAGTATTAAAAATGGGTAATCAATTGCAAAATCAGGGAGTGGCAATTAGAAACATTGAGAATCAATTGGGACATATTGCTACTGCACTGAGCATTAAGACTCAAGAAACTCTTCCTAGTAATGTTGAGATTAATCATAAAGAATAGAATAAAGAGTAAATTAAATCCATATGATTAAGAAGTGGAAAAGAATTGGAAACAAAAGTTCAAAAAAAGATTGAAGTTGAGAATGAAGGGGTATAATTAAAAAGTCTAAAGAAGATATTCATCATGATTTAGAATATCCTATTAAACTGATAAAAATTACTGTTGAAAAACCACCACATTCATTTCCTCAAAGATTGAGATAGCAAAAATTGGATAAACAATTCTCAAAATTTTTGGAAATATTTAAGAAACTAATCATAAACATTCCATTTGTTGAAGCCTTGGAAAAAATGTCGAGTTCGGTAACCTTTATGAAGGATATACTTAAAAGAAAATGGAATTTTATAGAAAATGAGATAGTTGCATTTAGTGAAGAGTGTATCGTTATAATTTAGAAAAAGCTTCCTGAAAAACTTAAAGATCCAGGTATTTTACTATTCCTTGTGTTAAATGTGAAAGATTTTTTTGAAAAGTTTTATGTAATTTGGAAGTCAGTATTAATCTTATGCCTCTTTCTATTTTCAGAAGGTTAGGATTAGGATAAATTTCCCCTACTACAGTAACCCTTAAGTTAGTTGATCGATTGATCACATATCCTAAAGGAGTTGTAGAAGATGTATTGGTGAAGTTTGATAAATTTATCTTTTCTATGGATTTTATTATGTTAGATATGGAGGAAGATAAATAAATTCTAATCAATTTAAGGAGACCTTTATCTTTTCTTGCAACTGAAAGAGCTATGTAGCTAAATTCTAATCAATTTAAGGAGACCTTTATCTTTTTTTGCAACTGAAAGAGCTATGATAGCTGTACAAAAAGGTGAGTTAACCATGAGAGTCAATGATCAAGAAGTTATATTTAATTCATTAAAATTAATGAAATACCCAGCAAAAGGAAAGATGATGAATGCTTTAAGATGGAAATTTGTGATTATTTGAGTAACAATCTTTTTATGAAAAGTTTTGAAGAGAAAATGGAATGAGAAGATTTGAAACATGAAGATGAGGATAAAATGCAAGATAAGTTCATCAAAATATGAAATGAAGATATTGATTATGTTCAAGAAAGATTTGAATTGTTAAACCCTACGGAAAATAATAATAATCTTATTCCTCAATTGAAGCACCTCCTAAACTCAATATGAAAGTACTCTCTGCACATTTAAAATATGTCTTTTTCAGAGATTTATCTACATTACTTGTTATAGTATCCTCAGAGTTAACTAAATTACAAGAACATAAGTTATTAGAGACTTTAAGAAAATATAAGAAAGCCTTGGATGGACAATAGATGATATCAAAGGAATCAGTCCTTCAATTTGTATGCACATAATTTTATTAGAAGATTATCATGAACTGAAAGCCGGTCCTCAAAGGAGATTAAACCCTATAAAGAAAGAAGTGGTTAAGAAAGAAATTTTGAAATGGTTAGATGTTGGAATTATATATCTTATCTCGGACAGAGTTTGGGTAAGTCCAATTCACTACATCCCAAACCAAGGGGGTGTGATTGTTGTTGTCAATGAAAAAGAAGAATTAATACCAACACGATAAGTCACTGATTGGTGAATATGTATTGACTATTGCAAATTGTGTTGTGCCAAATAGGAGCAATAATATTCTTTACCCTTACTAGAGATGCTATAAAGAACATTGACTAATTTAAAGTTTGAATTGTTTTGAAGACCGGCTAGACAGGGAAAATAATAGCTCTCACTCTAGAGTTCCCTCGATTCCCTCCACCTAGGAGCTAACATTCTCATATTAGAACCTAAAACAATAAACCAAGTTGGGGGCTTTAACCTGTCACTTTAAAGTCCTATAACTCTACACCCATCAATGAATATTTCCCTATTTATTTGCACTCAATCATATGAATTACATTCTCATTCATACA
>NW_018165021.1:204742-224475 GCF_001263595.1 Phalaenopsis equestris | reverse complement strand
TATCATTTTAAGAAGAAAGATAAAGAAAACTACTCAAAATCCATGGAGAAAATAAAACCACACTTTAGTTTAAAAGAAGAAATCATTGTCAAACCAACAACAAGTCTCAATTAAAACCAAAAGTAGTATAAAACAAAAAGATAACAACTTATCTCAAGTCTTCCACCAAACTCTTGAAGTTCCTTTGAATCTCTTCTCTTTTACAATCACTCAAAATAAAATAATAAAAAAGATAAAGTAAATAAAAAGTGGTTTCTGAAAATATCTCAGAACTAACTCCCCAGAGAAGAACTTTCAAAATTTGATAATATTTTCAGGACTCTTTTCTAAGTCCTCTCTTCTTTCTTTTATAGTTTTCTAAGAGGTGCCTTGGGATCTCTACATATTGTGTCTTGATTTGATGTATTTGCCCAAGAGACGCATCCTTTCATGATAATTTTCATCCATGGTGGTTACAACCACCTATTAAGTCAATTGGTGCCTCAAAAATCTCTTCGAAATTCATGAAAACTGATTTACTCATCTAGTAATTTCCACTGGCGCTTAAACACGGGGTGTCAACACTTAGCCGTAGCCTTCTCTGTTTAAGCGGTGCTTAAGCGTCGGATCTGGTGCTTAGGCGCCAAAACTCTTTTGCACAATTTTTCACCTTTTTGCTCCAAATTTAATCTTTTTTCACTCCTTTAAGTATGTTTTCCATTTTTACTTGTATCTACAAGAAAAACACAAAAATACCTTCCATTAAAGCTCAATATCTCAAAAATAGGTATAAAAATGTGTCTAACAATACTATATATTTTAGGTGTATCAACATACAAGTTAAGAAAATGTATACAAATGTTTTAAATATTCAATTTTATGGAAGGTATGCGAGATAATTTGGACCTAAGGCAAAACGGTGCAAAATTGTGCACCAGTTCCTAGGCACCTAAACTGGAGCTTAAGTGCCTGTTTCACAGTGTGCTGGCACTTTGGCGCCAGAATCTGAGGCCTAAGCTCCACTTTACAGAAAGCCCAGCGCCTAAGCGCCAGAATCTGACGCCTACGCGCTGTATTTCTAAAAACATCTCAAGAACCTTCTATTGGCAATTTTAGATAAAATTTTCTCTATATAACTCCCAAAACCTACCATTTGGAGTCAAATTAAATTAGTAGAGAGGGAGAAGATCCACTAATTCTTATTCTTATGGCCTCCAGCTCCAAGGAAACTTCCAAGTATGGGATTTTCAATCGATGAAAGATCAATAGTTTTGATGTGCAGAGATTGCATGATAAGGTCATTATGAAGAAGTGGTTGATCAAGGAAAGGGGTTTCGTGAATCAAGGATTCAATACTCCAGGTAGTGGAAGAAATCATTTTGCAAAGACGATGGGAAGTGCTATGCTACACCACTGCGGTAGTAGTAATTCTTGTTGTGAAGGAATTTTAAGCAAATCTTCATGGGATAAATCAAGAAGTTATCTATGTTTGAGGCAGGTGGGTACCTTTTACTCCTTCAAGAATTAATGACTTGTTCATGATCGAGAGTGTTCCAATTTGTCATTATGCCAACTTTGCCCCTACAAAAGACAATATGGATAAATTTTTGAGATTCCTAACCAATGAAGATGGAACATGGGGAATAAAAGATAACAATAATGTAAGTTTTCATTCTTCAATGTTAAATTCCGCATCAAATCCTTGGAAAATCCTTATCTCTGCAAAATTAATCCCAACTAAAAAAATCAGTAAAATGACAAAGGAAAGTACTATATTGAACTATTGTATTCAAACTGGAAGACCTATCGATGTGGGTGCTAATGTGGGTGCTATAGGGTGCTATAATAGTAAAATCTACTCTTGGATTGATTTTGAAGAGTTCTAATCTTGGTCTTAGACATCAATCTACAATATTTTTCATTTGTATGCAATCACAAGTTCTATATGAAAATTGGGAAAAAGTGTTTCTTTCTTGAAAACCCATGGACCTAGTGTTAAATTGTTATTACTTAGAAAATGGAGAAGTGGATGACATAAATATTTTTATGGATCGATCATCTCAAAATTCATCACCTATACGACCCAGAATTCTAGAGAGTTCATTTGTTATTTTGAAGAAGATTAAGAAGTTGGAGAATGAGATGACTAATATTCTAAATGCAATTGGCATAATTTCTGATTAGTTCGACCGTTTGGATTGGAGAATTAAAGAGCAATTTGATCACACCGGACTTATGGAAGAGGATATGGAGCGAATGTACAAGAAAATTTGTTGGATCGAAGAAGGCTCGGCTAATGAATTTTCTCAACATCCTTTCTATAACTTATTCATGCATCACCATTCCATGGGAGATATTAGAGAAAACTACAGTACTTATGATGAAGATTTGTAGCAACTCTGAAGTTTGGAATTATTGTTTTTAAGAGCTTGTGTGTGTTTAGTTGTGTTGGATTTTCTTAGTTTTTTTATATCAGGCTTATTGTGTTTGCTTTTTAGTATTTTATTATTTAGTTTTCAGCGTTAAGTATTGTTGGTGTGATATCAACGCTGAATTTATGTGTGATTTCAAAATACTTGTTTGTACTTGTACTTGTTTGTACTTGCCTTGTTTGTACTTGCTTGGATTTATATATAAAATATGAAGTTGTTTGTTGTTTGTGAAAACTTGGTGTTAGTTTTTACATAATTATGAAAATTAATGTGAATTTAAACTAATTAGAAGATTAAGTGCTTTGGTGTTCAATGTTATTTACAAAAAAAAAATCAAAAAATGAAATTTTAAGTGTTGGCGCGTAGGCGCCAGATCTGCTGGATCATTAAAACCCGCGAAAATGAATAGTGTCCCCCATTTTTCTGCTCGGAGTCATCTTCAACCTTACAAATAGGGGCGAAAAATTCCCTACCTACCTCCGATTTATACCCTATGAGCCCGAGGTAGAATTTGAAGAAGATGATGAAGATGATGAGCAATAGTTTATTTTCATGTTTTTTTTCTGTAGATTGATTTTATATTTATGTGGATTGTTAGTTTGAGAACATTATTTTCATATGATGTGTATTGTAAGCAAATGTTGAACTTTTTATATTTAGATGTAGATTGTTTATTTTTCTTTCAGTGTTGTTTATTTCTGTAATTTGTTGCTTATGGTTAGAACTCTTCTCTACTTAGCAAAACTTTTTGATACATCATGTTTTACATAATATTTTATGCCATGTTCTTTTTAATTTGGTATCTGTAAAGTTTCAAGTTCAAAGCCCTCTACAAGTTAATTTTTTTAAATGCATTTTATGTTTTCTTTCTACCTTTATTTTTGTATTAAATGCTTTATCTATTAAAAATTTATGTTTGGGGGAGAAATAAAATTTTTTTAAAAGAGAAACTAAATTTAATTTATCCTCAATAAATATATTTTTAAAATTATTTTTAACATAACTTTTGGTAGCAGAGATCAACTTAAATATAACTATATTTTTTATTTTACAGATATGATTGTAGACTTAAGCAAAAATCTTTAATAATGAATATTAGTTCAATAAATTAAGATAATTAGTATAAGAGTATAAGGTTATGTGTGTACTGTTTAAAGTAAAGGAAATTGTATTTTTGAAATATTAAGAGAGTCTTTGAGTTATATAAAAAGAAAGGGTTGAGACTTTATGAAAAATATTTTTTAGTTAATATGTGTTTGTAAGTAAGTTATGTATGAGGTTTTTAACTTTAAAAGGAGGAAATGAAGTTCAAATTAAATGCTATCCAGATATAGTACTCCTCAAATGAAAAGATTAAAAGGAGGAAATGAAGTTCAAATTAAATGCTATTCAGATATAGTAATCCTCAAATGAAAAGAAAAATAAAAAAAGGGGGATAAAAAATGATCCTAAAAGAAAAGGAAAAGAAAAGGAAAAGAAAAAGAAAAACAAAAAAAATATATATGTGAGAAGAAGCTTGAGGAGATGCGTAATCAAAAATTGTTTTCACTTGAATCAACTTTAGGAAAGAGATTTAAATACATTCCTAAACTTAAATTCAATTATTAGCGTCTTTACTAATGAAGTTCTTTTTATATGGTCCTTCTAAGCATCTTTAATATAACTAATTACAATTATTCTTGAAATGAATAGGAAACCAAAACTCTTATACTTAAAGTATTAGATATTCTTACATTTTTAGTTTTAACCTACGTTATTAAAAATTTTTCTAAAGTCTTACTATTGTCTTTATAAAACAAAATCTATAAAAGGTTTTAAGTGATACTCACTACCTTAAGTCATATTTTTCTTATGCAGTAAAAGAGTTACATGAAGACAAGTAACAGTTAAGTTTGAGGGATTTTGATACACCAAAAATATATTCGATTTTTCATATCTATTTAAGGTTTATTTTTTGTGATATTGCACTTTAAGAAAGATATTTTCAAGTTTTCTTATTTTTGTGATATTGCACTTTAAAGAAAGATATTTTCAAGTTTTCTTATAGGTACACTAAGTCTAGGCATTTGGAGTTTAAGCGATGCAAAAAAGTACAAAATTTGGAGTTAAAAGTGGTGTTTTCCAAAAATTGAACTGGTGCCTAAGCGCCAGATTACAGAGAAGACGACGCCTAGGTACCAGAGACATTTATTAATTTCACAAATGCATTGAATTTGGATGGATTTTGAAGAGGTTCCTATGAAGACTCTTAAGAAATTCATCCTTACATTATAAATGAGTGTTTTTATGTCAGAAAAAGTGGTGTGTATTGTTTGTAAAGGTGTTGTGCGTGAGTCTCAAGTTGGTGGAAAGTGTGCAAGTGTCTCTAAGAGTTTTAAAAGGAGAGAGAAAGTGAGAGATTTCATCTTTCTTACAGTTCTAAGAGAAATTTCAGTGTTATTGTAAAAAGAAACTTCAAGGGATTTGCTTGGGGAAAAGATTGAGTTAAGTTATTTTATTTTTCTTTCTTATTTTATAAATTTATTTTTATATATAAAATCTATGTTTTGTTGCGTCTTCCTCATGATTTCTAAGTAGATTTCTTTGTCCTTTATCTTCACGATCTAATTGTCCACTTGCTCATGTGATATTGTCAACCAATGCTTTGACGCTTAATAGATATTGCGTCATGGATTAGTTATTCATCAATAGGTGATGGAGCTCATTCTTGAGTTGAATGTGTATTAAGCTATTGGTGGGATGCAATTTTTTTGCAATGGTATGCCAGATTTTTTAGGTGATAGGTAGGTAGAGGACATATGGACAAATTGTTGTAGAGATGGAGTATAACACAACAGTTAAATTTTTATCAATTAAGATTCAAGTGTAGTGTGGATTGAGAGCTTGTAGTTCTAATGTGTTCTCGATGAATTCGGGGGGCATGGTGTGCTGCCATCGAGAAAACCTAAATAACATTTGCGGTGAAGACTTTTAGAACTTTTTTTGTCAGTATATGATAGTTATATGTCAACAACTAATTTTGACTGAGATTCTTTAGATTGCCCATTGGAAATTAAAGAGAGGGAGGGATGAATGTGGTGAAGATCGACTCCATTGAAGAAGTGTTGCGAGTTTCAAATGTCTAGGAGATTGACATTTCCCGAGAGAGGCTCACGAGATGAAAGCAAACGAAAGAGACAACAGATGAGGACTCATATGGTCTTGAGCTCAATGCTCTCATACAACAAAAGAAACTCTAAATAGGAATTGCAAAGGTCAAAATACTTAAGAGTGAAGTATAGAGAAAGATGCATGGAGCATTTTCATTCTATCATAATAATCTCTAGTATAATAGCTGATACATATGAGAGGAAAGAAATTCCAGAAGTTTAAAATTATATCTTACAAAAATAATATGCCGCAAAATTAACATATTATAGATTGTTAATATGTAAGCATAACTGTAAAAATCAAAATTTGTGTTAGACACATTCATGAATAGATGTAAGTAAACGACCCTTTAAAATTTTAAGAACACCTAAACTTTTAATATTTTTCATAACAATGTAAGTCGTTTTAGAAATAAAAGATAGCTAAACAAACTTATTTTTTGTTTTTGTATTTTAAGAGAATAAAAGAAAAAAAATTTAATATAGGGTATCTATTATAAAAGACCTTAATATATATTTCAGCATAAAGTAGAAAAGATCAGCTATAATTTGTAATTGCAAAATTTTTTTCCCTGGAAGCATTCCTTAAGATGTCAATATATGTCAACAAGAAGTACAATAAGAACACAAATTGGATCATCGTTTATAACTATATTGATTATTTCTGTATGAACAAATATAGGGAGAAAAATATCAACTACTCTAGAAAATTCAAAAAATGGCTTCTCCAAAGTAAAGGAAGAAAAAAATAAATTAGAAATCATAAAATACCTAAAAAAATAAACTAAATTATTATGATATTTCTAAAGCATAAAATGTACACTAAGTCAGTTTCCTTCCATTGGGCATCCATGATCATTGATTACTCTACATTCAGTCCAGAATCAGCATTGAATCATCATCCTTTTTACTGTTGCAAGCAACATCAGATAAATCAGCTCATGTATTAAAGAATAAACATTTACTACACATTTTCAGGGGGAAGGTCTTATGCCTTCCACCAAAAGCTGACAGAAAAGCTTGTCGAAAGGGATCTCACATAATGCCACCATTTGGGAGGAATATAGAGCATGTCGCCTTCTTCTAAAATGCAATCAATGAAGTCTAGATTTGCAGTTCTGGGAAAATATTCAGCATCAAAATTGTCAAGGTCAACCTGCAGAAAAAAATTAAAGAATGAAAAATCTCAGAATTGAGCGGACAATCATAGCATTCCATATCTTAGAACGTTACTTATGGTTCAATTAATGGAGATTTGCTTTCCCTAACATTTGGTAGAATTGAAGATCAGTGCTCAATGCCCGGTTTTAAGAACAACTAAGATAACAATTAATTAAAAATACCTGGCTAGAATTCCTTAGCATAGACTCTGTGTAAGGATACAAGTCCTGGGATGCAGATTCTGGATAAAGCCTTACATATTTTCTACCTAATACCTGAAAAAAGTGGGGAAAAACAAGTCAAAACACAAGTACAATATTGAACACACATCTGATAATCCAACTTTGTATGTAATTACTCAAGGTTACCGTCACTTAATAAGAAGCCTCGACCACTAACTGACTAATGTAGGACGGTAGATAATAAGATCTCATCAGATCCAACCCAGCACAAGAAAAAACTAAAGCCAACAAAGCTGGTAAAGGGCTTGATTCAATCTAATGAAGGACTATCATTGTTGATCCAAGCTTGAAAAATGCTAAAACATAATCAATTATCGATCAAATTTTGATCATTGAATTAAATTCTCAATCCCATTATATACATCATGCATAAAAAAAATAAAACTATGCCCATAATGAAGCATTATGATTGACGCTAGGTAATTTAATTTATTTTCTTTGAAGTTATTGCTAATTACATATCTTTCTTATAACCTTGTCTTATATTGGTAATTTGTTGCCAAACTTTTGTCAGAGTTTGTTTTCCTCTATGAAACTTGGGTAAATTTTTTAGGCACCTAAAACAAAGATAGTTAGCATTATCACAACAATTTGGGCCAACCTTATTCCGTTCATTCCTACCAATCGCTAAATGACCCCTAATTTCTGTAACTTGCACAAAGCTTATTTCCTCAAATCAAGTAAAACAACTTCCTATCAATATTTATTTATAATCCTTCACATTAATTACATCTACCAATTATTGGCATCTTCTCACTGACTTTATATCCCAAAATACTAGTAAATTTTCTACCACATCAACTTTTACTCCCAACATCTCTTTTAAATAATTATTCCTATCATATATGAAAAACTTCTAAACATTCATCTTATCATTTTCATTTTTTCTTAGATTTGACTGTCAATGACTTCTTGGTTGCTCAAAATTATGATCCATATAGTAAAATCCGTCAGATTATAATTTTATCAAAGCTTTTCTTAAATCTAAATGATATTCTCTCGTTGAATGTAGTAGAGTGTAACACACTACAACAAAGAAAGAGAGACGGTGAGCACACAACGAGGGAAGGTTGGATGGTTATTGTGGACAAAACAAGAAGACCCATTTATCTCTCCTTCAGCTCCATCCCCTGCTGTAAAAATTATTCTATTCTTCCCATTTTCAATAAACATGAGTTGGCTTGTTCTCACTACAAAAAAAAAATGATTAATCATTAAAGATTCAAAAGAGCTAAACAAGTTAAGAACCTATCATTTGGTTGTAAATCAAACAGTCATGCTTATTGGTCTTACCCAAATTACTTGGATCAGCTTTTATGAATCCGCCATCCCTATTTATTCCTATTGTAATAAATGTGGTTTATTAAAGCATTTCCCAGCTTCTAACAACAATATCATCATTCAACACATTTATCATAAGATATTTTTGCATTAATTTTATTTAAGCATTAAATTGCTGTCAACCAATAGCACATAAAGATAACAATTGATTTATTTGTCAATAGTGCAATACAAAATTCTATAATTAACATTATTGAATGAAAATTTGTTTGCAACCATAGATTTAATCTTTGAAAAGGTACCCCATTAACAATTTCTCTAGCTACAATGTTTGATCACAATTATGTAAGCGGATGCAAAACTTGCTTAAAATAAAAAAATATATCAATTTTAGCCTCTAGAAAGTCTCCACCAAAGCATCCAAATCAATATTCAGATTCATACGCCAGATTTTTACTTGAAAATCTCTTTTATTCTCCACTTCATCATTTTCATTACACTACTATGTTACATTGACTTCTCATTGTTTGCTTTTCCGCTCCACCACTAAGGTCACTTTTCCTCTAGCATGTCCTCTATTGCTCTTCCCATCTACTCCACTTACATTTTCCTACTTCTGGAGGAAAGATGAAGAAAAACAGAATTTGGTTAAAAGATGAGAGAAGGAAAAAAAAAACACAAGAAACCTTCTGAAAAACAAGTTAGCAGTAATTAAACACATCTGAATAGAATAAGATCTTAGACCAAGGTGTAATAAATTTTATATTTTTTTTGTTCTTTTATATTTTGAGAAACTAAATGGGTTGAAGAAAAAGCTAAAGAGATTGATAGCTTAGATTTAATTTTTGATATTCAGGTAGGAGTCGTTTTAGAAATGATGGATGTATAATCATAAATAAAGGTTTAAAATATAATTTTGTAAGAATTAATAGAATTGAAGATAGAATTACAACCTTAAAGATTATTGTTAATATTGAGATTTTTAATTTTATAAGTGCTTCAAGTAGGTTTAGATATAGCTTCAAAAAAAAAAAAATGTAATGACCTGGACGAATTAATACAAAAGATACATCTTGAAGAAAGAATTTTTATTGAAGAAGATTTAAATGTGCATGTTGGTAGAATTGTGGATGATTTTAAAAATAGTTGTGATGACTATGATTTTGGAGTGATCAATGAAGGATGAAGAATCAAATTAGATTTTTCTTTAGCTTATGATTTTGTTATTACTAATATTTTAAATAAGAAAAAAGATTGCATATTATTACTTATAAGAATGAATATAATAAAACATAAATTGTTTATTTTCTTATGACATAAAGATATCATTGAGAATTTAAAGATTGTAAAATCATTTCAAGTGAAAATTGAAGTACCCAAAATCGACTATTAGTTCTAGATTTTAAGATGAAGAATTCGAAGATAAAAAATATAATGAGACATTGTCATAAATTAGGTGAGAGCACCTAAAAGACAAAAATATTTTTATGAGTAAATTTTAAGATTTCAAGATTTTTGACGTTCATGAAGAAATTAATTCTAGATGGGATAAAGTAATAAGCACTTTTAAATAAGTGGTAAAAGATGTATTTGGATAATCAAAAGAAAATTTTTTTTATAAATAAAAAAAAGTTGGTGGTGGAATAATAATTTGAAGAAAAGATAAACCTAAAAAGTTTTGTTATTAAAATTAGTTTAAAAGTAAGACCTTAAGAAAAATAGAAAAAATTATAGTGGCCCATAGAGAGTATAAGAAAACAATTTGTGATACTAAGAATTGAATTTTTATTGACCTTTACAATAGATTAAATATATATAAAATAGTGTGGGCAGTTGGAATTGCTCTGCTAGGATTTCTGCAACCATGAGGTCTGTCAGCGGCTGCTCACTGGTAGGGAACCTCCTTGTCTGTTTGATCCTTGCTGGGTAGTGCTCTTCTGGGAGGAGCTACTTTGGCCTTTCTACTTTCCCGGGTTTTCTTATTTTTCAAACTTGGAGTTACTGTTTCATTGCTTTTTGTCTTGGTCTACCTAGTGGAAGACTTTCCTATTGGACCTCTTCTGCTGGTTTTTGAAGGTGGTTTTCTTTTTCTGCTGGTGAACAGTCTGTGATTGTCTTTGTTGAACTCCATTTGTTCTAGCCGAGTTTCTTCTTCTCCTTACTGGTTTCTTTTCTCTCTGTTGTTCTTCCTGAGTTTCTTCTCTGTTGGAGACTTTGCTCAATGACTACTCCTATTGATATTGAAACAAATATTCAGTGGTCTAAAGTCACTATAAGGGAATCTCCTTTGTCTGCTTGATCCTTGCTGTGGAGTGCTCTTCTGGGACTGACTGGTCCCTTTGGAGGAGCTACTTTGGCCTTTCTACTTTCCCGGGTTTTCTTGTTTTTCAAACTTGGAGTTACTATTTCATTGGTTTTTGTCTTGGTCTGCCTAGTGGAAGACTTTCCTGCTGGACCTCTTATGCTGGTTTTTGAAGTTGGTTTTCTTTTTTCTGCTGGTGAACAGTCTGTGATTGTCTTTGTTGAACTCCATTTGTTCTAGCCGAGTTTCTTCTTCTCCTTACTGGTTTCTTTTCTCTCTGTTGTTCTTCCTGAGTTTCTTCTCTGTTGGAGACTTTGCTCAATGACTACTCCTATTGATATTGAAACAAATATTCAGTGGTCTAAAGTCACTATAAGGGAATCTCCTTTGTCTGCTTGATCCTTGCTGTGGAGTGCTCTTCTGGGACTGACTGGTCCCTTTGGAGGAGCTACTTTGGCCTTTCTACTTTCCCGGGTTTTCTTGTTTTTCAAACTTGGAGTTACTATTTCATTGGTTTTTGTCTTGGTCTGCCTAGTGGAAGACTTTCCTGCTGGACCTCTTATGCTGGTTTTTGAAGTTGGTTTTCTTTTTTCTGCTGGTGAACAGTCTGTGATTGTCTTTGTTGAACTCTATTTGTTCTAACTGAGTTTCTTCTTCTCCTTGCTGGTTTCTTTTCTCTCTGTTGTTCTTCCTGAGTTTCTTCTCTGTTGGAGACTTTGCTCCATGACTACTCCTATTGATATTGAAACCCATATTCAGTCGTCTAAAGCCACTTTTGCTGATGTGGTTGGTAAAAGCACTGGGTTCCAAAGCTCTGTCGAACATATGGTCTTCCCCAACTCTTTCCATGAGGGAGTGTTTAATGGAGAGCTTCCATATGTCAAACAGCTTAGTAAGGAATCTGGAAAACCTGCTGCCATCTTCTCTGAAGCTGAAATCCAATCACTTTCAGCCAATTTCAAGTTCACTCTTACTGGGAAATTCCAATATGGTCATCCTAAGATGGAAGCAAGCATAAAATATTTTGAAGACTTAAAACTTCTTAGTGATTGGAAAGTAGGGTTAGTGGATGTTAGACACATGTCTATACATTTATCTAGAGAGAGATTATGCTAGATTGTTCTCCAAACAAATTCTATTGATTGAAGGCATGGCAATGAAATTACTAAAATGGTCTCCTGACTTTGATCCTAGTCAGGAGCCCCCCATCATCCCTATTTGGTTCAAGCTCCCAGGCCTGAAGTTACATTTTTTCTATCATCAAGTTCTCTTCACTATTGGTACTACCTTGGGCAGGCCTATGAAACTTGATATTCTCACTTATAATCTCTCAAGACCCTCAGCAGCCAGGATCTTGGTGGAAAGAGACATAACAGTTCCTGTTGTAGATGAAATATTTGTAGGGACAACCCATAATGGGTACTGGCCAAAGATTGTGATGGAGCAAATGCCATATTATTGCACTCATTTTAAAATGTTTGGACATTCCAATGAAAGATGTTTCAAACTCCATCCTAAGACTAAACCTCAAAATTTAAACCCATAGGATCCTACTACTCAGAGGACAGTGCTTCAACCTGCCCCTACAAAGAGCCCTTCCCACACAGATGTTATCCCTGAGCACTCTCCTCCCCAAATGATTGCATTTGACCCCCTAACACCTCTGTGTGGGAAGGGATATCATTTGTGTGGGAAGGTTACTGACGAGATCAAGAAGTGGAATTGGTCCTCTTTTGGAAATGGATATGACAAGGTTGATATTGCTGAAAAGAAATTGGCTGCCTTGGAAGCTGAAGTGGAGAATGGTACAGTGGATGAAGCTGCCCTTTTGGAAGGTGCTGAACAAGTCCTATTGGCCACTGATTGGTTGAAACTCTTTCTAAGGCAGAAAGTTGTTGTCAATGGATTCTTTGAGGGGAGGGGCTGTATTAAGTATAAAAGGAAGGGCAACACCATCCACAGAATACAAAATGCTGATGGCAATTGGATAAGAAAACATGAGGGTATTACTAACAGTGTTGTGACATTTTTTCAAGATCTCCTCACTAATTCCACAACTGTTTCAACACAAGTGGATCCACAATTCCTCCAGGACAACCTGAATTACACTAAAGATCTCCAACTCGCTTACCTTCCTACTGAATATGAAATCTGGGAAGCTTTATGCAGCATCGATAGCTCTAAAGTTGCTGGCCTAGATGGATTTACTTCTGAATTCTATAAAAAAGCCTGGCCTATTGTTAAAGGTGATGTGGTGGCAGCTATCCAGATTTTTTTCCTGGGGACCCCTCTCCCTACTTACTTTTGCTCTTCAAGTTATGTTCTCATCCCCAAAACTACTGAATGTAGTACATGGAATCAGTTCAGGCCTATAAGTCTTACCAATGTCTTTAGTAAGATTATTAGAAAAATTATTGTTGCAAGGCTCCAGCCTCACCTAATCCAGCTGATTAAAACAAACCAAACTGCATTTGTCAAAGGTAGAACTATTGTTGATAATGTCCTACTTGCTCAGGAAATCTTCTTGGACATTGATCACTCTTGTAGAGGGGGAAACCTCATCTATAAGCTAGATCTTAGAAAAGCTTATAATACCATTCAATGATCATTTATCTTAGATACCCCTAGAGCTAGGGGATTCCCTCAAGACTTTTGCAATCTTATCTCTAGATGGCTGCAATTTAATACACATTCTATTCTACTTAATGGACACTCTCATGGGTTTTTCTCAGCCACTAGAGGGGTGCAACAGGGAGACCCACTATCCCCTTCAATATTTATATTGGCTATGGATTACCTTTCTAGAATTCTGGATCATGCTTTGGCTCAAAAAACTTATGCCAGATATCATCACAGATCCACTGTGGAGGTTACTCATCTAATGTACGCTGATAACATTATTCTTTTTTCCAAAGCCAACAGAAATGCTGTCAAGCTCATACATAAATGTTTGAAACTCTTCTAGGATACCTCTGGTATAACTTTCAACACTTCTAAATGCCAGCTTTTCTTTAGTAAACCCACTAACTCTGCAGTTAAACATTGGATTGGACAATTCACCGGTTATTCTACATCTGTTCCCCCCTTCAAGAACCTTGGAGTGCCACTTATCAAAGGGAGAGCCAAGAGGGTACAGTTTGATGAGGTAATAGCCAAAGTCAATGCACAACTCAATTGCTGGACAATCTCTTTTTTATCTAATGGAGGCAGAATTACTCTTTTGAAAAGCATATTAACATCCTTTCCCTCATACATTCAAGTCACAACTATGAAGAAATCCACTCAATTGCTACTGGAAAGAAGCTCAACAGGTTTTTATGGTCTGGCCAAAGACACCAAATACACTGGGCAAGCTGGCAGAAGGTTACTACTGTTGACCTCAAATTGACCATGCTTTGAGCTCAATTTTGATCCAAATTAAACCCCCAATTTTGACCCTATGATTTAATCTCACCTAATTGAACCATATGATCCACTCAATTGCCTCAATTCGAATCCAAATTTCTTTCAAACAATCCTACACATCAAATTGGACCTTCAATTGGTCTTGATCAAGCCTTAATTTCACTCAATTTTAACCCACATATAAAATCTCCAATTTTGCCCCAAATTGGCTATGTCTCCAAATTCCACCAAATTAAATGGCCTAACCCCAAAATTGACACTCAATTTATGTTAAAAACTCTTAATGACATTCCTCTAGACCATTTTGAACCATCAATTTGGACCTAACCCAACCTTAGCCTAACCTAAACCCAAGTCCAATCCAACACCCCCAAATTGACTAAATTACCAAAACCCATCAAATTGAACCTCGAAATCAATTCAAAATCACTCCAAATCTTTTTCAAATCTCTTGTGATAATCATTTACACAATATTGACCAATCAATTGAGCTCAAAGTCATGGCTAGCCTAACCCAAACCCAACTTATAGCCATTTTGACCCAAATTGAACCCCTTCACTAAAATTGACTTAGTCATGCCAAAGTCACCAAATTGATGTTACCACAACCACCAAGCACACTCTATTGACCAGGCTATACCACCTTAAACCAACTTGGTGAGCTATGGACCAAGGGTCCCCTAATTTAAGGGATCTTATCCCATTTTTGGGTCTAAACCAAAATATCCCCACCATCATCACTAACCATTAAAGGTAAACCATAATTAAACCTCCCATTGGCTCACCTGACCACCTCCCCTGCTCTGGCCAACTACCCTACTAGCCGAAAAAATGCCAAAACCATGAGCCACCACCCCTAAATTAAACCCAATTTCAATCTTAGAGGCCAGCTCATCCTAACTGCTCTTCAGAGCTCCTCAGCCCTCCACCGAAGCAGCTCTTTGCACCCATCAATTGGCCCTAGTGGCCAGCCCAAGCTCTATTTAATCAGCCCCCTCTATGGCCAAAAGGGAGGAGTTCTAAATCCTTGGGAAAACTCTGTCAAAATCTCACCAGAGACTCTCCAAGCATCCCTAAGCTCAAGCCAACCATCTTCCGCCTCTAGTTCCCTCTATGAGAGTTCAATTTTGAGCTCAAAATCAGGCCGAAATCAGGAAAAATTCCTCCACAGCTCCACAGTGAACCAAACTCCAATTAATTGTGCACACACCATCTCCACAGTGAAAGGACTTGATCCCCCACAAAAGCCCTCTCTCAAACAGCCTCAACCTAGCTCTAGATCAACACCTACAACACCTTAAATCGAGTTTGATCAAAATTATACCTAGACAATTCATCAGAGCTTGAGACTTCATCTAGAGGTTGGGACCATTAGAACCTACCACATCCATCTGATTAAGGCCTCCCCTCTCAGGCAAAGATATTGAGCTCTAACCCTAGCCCGAGCTTCTTTTGATTCTCCATTTGCAATGGCTTAATTTCATACTTGATTAACCATATAGATGTGTTCGCCTTGAGTAGATGAAGGTCTAGAAACAAACCCCATGTGATTTGATTAAGTTTAGGCAAAGATCTTAAGGTTTTAGTATGAACAGCTTACGAGTTAGGTCACTTGGGGACGATAACGGGAAGTCGTCCGATCGCGCGTGTATCCAATGGACGGAGGAAATCGAACAGGACAGACTCTTGGTGCGTGAACCGCGGGCCACGTGACATGCCTAGGTAGAAAGCGCAACGAATGGGACCGCGCCGCGTGTGAGTTTGGAGCCACCGTAAAATGAGTTGGAGCCGCATAAGATAAGTTGAAAAATATGGATTTTTTTGAATTATTTTCAATGTCTGAGCTTCAAAAATTTCTATCTTTCTTTAGAAAAATCATAAAAATAAAAAAAAAATCTTCTTGCTCGGTGAACAGAGGAGAATAATGTGGACAAAAAATAAAAATTATTTTCTTATTCCCTGATTTTTAATGAATTCAATACTCTCTGGAGTATTTTCATTCATTATGATCAAACATTGCTCACCATGACTTGAAATTTTAAGGATTTGTTCCTCATGACAAGAATAATGTGGACAAAAAATAAAAATTATTTTCTTATTCCCTGATTTTTAATGAATTCAATACTCTCTGGAGTATTTTCATTCATTATGATCAAACATTGCTCACCATGACTTGAAATTTTAAGGATTTGTTCCTCATGACAGAGACAATGTCCTTTAATTTTTCAAAGGTCAGAGGTCATCTTTATACTTCTAACCTTAATATTCAAGCTAAGGTGACTATTTTGGCTTATTTTAATGATATAAGTTAAAAGATCACTCGAAAAATTATGGGAATAATTTTAGTAGGTTTCCTAATGACCAGAGAAGCTAAAATACCATGATGGCTTGAATAATTTTGTAAATTTCTATATTTACTTAAGTGTATATATTTTGTGTTAATTTATGTAAATTATATACTTATCAAAAATTGACAAAATCAATTCCACATTGTGCATAAAAATCATATTTAGTTAGTGTCAAAATTTAAAAATTATTTGGCTTAGTTCAAGTACTAAATTGATCTTTAATGAAACGTTGTATTTTTTGTAAAAAATAATTATAATAAATTAAATGAGCTCAGAAAAATCATGAAAAATAGTTTTTTTAGTTTCTTGTGATCAGGGGCATTTAATAAAAATAAAATCTATTTTTTTGTGAAAGTATGTCAATTTTAAAGTGTATTTTGAATTAAAAATAATTAAAATAATCAAAATTATCAAAAAATATAAAAAATTGTTGAAAATGTGTATAAATTTTCCCTGATCACATAGAATTCATTAGGATATTTTTCCTAATTTTGCTAAGTTAAAAATAAATTTTAAAAGCTTATAAATGAGTTTTACTTATTTTCTCATTAAAATAATTATAATAATGAAATTAAGAATCATAAAAATACAAAAATTGATTCTATGAGTTTTATGAACTCAGAGAATTCTAATAAAAATATAAAATAATTTTGATAATTAAAACACTATTTTCTATTTAATTAACTCATTGAAATTGATCCAAAATTAAATAATATTATTGAAAAATTAATTCAAAAAATCATGAAATTTTGCCTAAGTGTTTATCTGACTTAAGGAAACCTCTAATAATGTTCTCATAAATAAAATGTTTATTTTCGATAGTTAAATAAATCAATTTTAAAAAGTATGTTTCCTTAATTTAAATAATTATTTAAATTAAATTAAATAAGAAAAAACAACACAAAGAAAAATCACATTATCCTCTTCTGATATTATTATTAACTCCTGGATATGCCACTCTGAATGCTCAAGTCATTTAGTCATTTGAGTTGTGTTTAACGAGTTGTGTTTAACGAGTTATGAGGTAAAGTACCCCAAGGGCAAAATAATCATTTTTTATTTTGGTCCTTAATCAAAATTTAGGATTAACCAAGAGAAAAAAATGGAAAAATTTTGATTCTAATGAACATGTTTGGATGATTGAAATACAATGGAACTAAAAGGTAGAAACTCACTCACCACCTTTGCACAACATCAACAAGATCATAGTTCTCCTAATTTTCATGACTTGAATGTCAATTAAGATCAAATGATTCTTAAGTGATAGGCTTAAGATAGAAAATATGATAATTTACTTATCTTGAGTCTAAGATTGATGATGATGTGATCTTTCAATAAGAATATATATCACTTAAATAAAAATTTTGATAATCACCATTCCACCTATCATGATTATTAAAGGCTTAATAGTGACAAAGGCTCAATGTCTACACTCAATTGATCGGATTTAGAAGATAATATGATTGGTGATTAAAGTCTTTTAACACTACAAGCTTGACCTTAATTATGGACACCACAATCTTAAATGACTTAAACTTGTCATAGGGACACCCACTCACATTACCTTTAAACGAAACATCAATTGATTAACTGGGTATCATATCCTTGGGATAATTAAATTGTCAAGTTTCACTAAGTAACAGGATAGTCACACTCCAATCTCAGATGATTAATGGAACAATATGATAAGTCCAAAATGAACTTAGAATATTTTAAGTGATCTTCAAAATGGTCCAGGGTCATGCCTCGAGCATTTTGAAATCTATTGGACATTCTGACGGGCTAATTGGACTTGTCATATTTATTCTAAAACTATCCACTAGGATCTTCTTGAGATTCAATAAAGTCATAACTTTGGGTTTGGTAACTAAATATTCATCTACTCCTGTAATTTAAATTCCCTGTGAAATTATATATATGTCTTGCAAGTACTAACCTTTCAGGTGGAGGAATGAGAAAAATTGACAGGTACGTTTTTAAATTATTGCATTTACTTTTTTGTATTTCTTGCCTCGAGCTTGTATGTTAAACAACGATGTCACCCTGCATGAAAACCAAAACTGCTAGGATAGTCGTAAAATCACAACCAAAACCAAAAAGAAATCAAGATAAAATTTATCGCCACAACATTCAAAATATAAGACAACTCAAAATTTAATCACAAACATCACAAAACAAAAATTGCAACTAAATTAAAACGTCTCTATCGGATGATCGTGAATCCCTCGGAGTAAGTAACTCACGGTTGCTAACGAGATTTCTCAGTCTAAATGAAAGTACGGAACTCATAAAGTTGAGTTTAGTAAATTTATTTAGACTAAGTGAATCCGAAAGAAAATAGTGATACCGGAACAAGTGAACAGTAGGATATTAACCGGTGTCGCTCTAATCAACTTTCATCAATTTTAATATGCCCCATAATATTTAAATAACCATGACCCATAGGGACATTTGATTTGACATCATAACTTGACACATTAGATAACATAAACTTGTCGCATGACCCTTAGGGACATTTGATTTGACATCATAACTAGACACATTAGATAACATAAACTTGTCGCGACGAGAAGCTTGGAGCTAGCATTATAGGCAGCACGGCTATCTTCAACAGCAGAACATATCAACATCAGCTAAACCACTCTTTCTTTAGAATTAAATAACCAAGTCATAGGACTTCCAGGTGATTTGCTTATGTAAAATAAATTCTCAATTTTTCTTTTGGTTTTTGTATAGCTCTGTTGTATAAATTAAGCCCTAGCTCATCTAAGGATTCTGAGGTTGTCGTTTGTCACGACCTATATCATCACATTTTCCAGGTTATTTGCGTGATCGTATCACACAAATGTAAGCCCTAATTAATAAAAATGGCAGGATGAAACATTTAAATATCTCTCCAAAACAGAAGTCAAACCATAGGGTATTTTGGGAAGTCACCGAAGTCCTCTGGGTCTGTGACATCCCGTAGTTATTCCTCCTTTAGATTCTACAATAAATGTTCCAAATTTGAGTCATTTCCCTTTCACACCTCTTTTTCCACACCTCTTTTTCCATTCACACCTCTTTTTCCAATCTCGTTGAAAAGTTCTATCCTTTTGACCTCTTTGAAGATGATATTATCTGATTTTTATCAAGAGTTTTCTTAGGTGATTTCGGTTATCTAAGATGTAATTAACTATAGATGTGTTCCAGACATTCAAAATTTTCTGAAAGTCTAAATTAAAAATGAGTGATAACCTGATCATATCATCTATAGTTAATTTTGAATGTTGACTATAGTTGTTTAGATAAATTTAAATGTTTCATCCTGCCAATAGATTTCAAAATGGATGAAACATTTAATTAACTTGAGGCACCTTAGATATTATCAGGTTATCACTCATTGGATTACATTTAATAGATTTTATTTTTATTATATTTCTCCTCCCCCCACC
>NW_018165021.1:174610-204640 GCF_001263595.1 Phalaenopsis equestris | reverse complement strand
CTCCCCCAATCCTCTTTCCTTTTTGTTGAAGAGTGACCATCTTGAGGCACCTTATCTTAGAAATGTACTTTCTTATGTTTGATTAATAAATTTTTTGTTTTTCCAATATATATATATATATATATATATATAAACTAAATAAAGAGAAAAAAAATTAAAAATTTAATTCAAGTAAAGTTTATTAAAGAGAAAATAAAAAAGTGTTTTTCTCAGAGAAAGATATTCAACATAGATGAGTAAAATATTATGATAAATTTTTCGTGATATTTCTAAAAATACGATCGACTTGAGTGATCTTAATATCATTAATAATAATAAAACTTAATAACTTATATCGTCGCATTAGTAAAAAACAAAAAGTTGAGGAGGCTTTAAAGAAAACCAGGGGTGAAAAATCAGTAGAATCAGATGATATTTCAGTTGCAGTGTAAAAATATGTAAGAGAATTGAGAGTTTATTGGCTTACTAAAGTCTTTAATATTATCCTAAAAACTAAAAAGATGCATGAGTGTAGAAAGTATTTTGATCCCCATTTTTAAGAATAAAGAAGATTCACAAGTATGAAAATTATAGACGAATCATGATAATGTGCGTATATTAAAATAATGAGAGAGCAATTGAACATCTTAGGCTAAGACATGATACAAAAATTTCTCAAAATAAGTTTGGATTTATGTCGGCGAAGTCTACCATGGAAGCTATAAATTTTTTGAGAGGTTTGATGGAGAAGTACAGAGAGTAAGGAGGATCTACATATGATTTTTATTGATTTAGTTAAGGCTTTACAATAAGATTCTTGAAGAGTTTTAGAAAAGGTGTTGATATGAGTTATATTAAAGTCATTAAAGATAAGTATATTAGAGTTGTTGCTTGTGTTCAAACAAAAATAGGATTGACCAAGTATTTTCCTATTTTAATTGGATAACATCAAGCATCAGCTTTAAACCCATATCTTTTTGCTTTAGTTATGGATACTCATACTTAATATTTACAGGACGATGTACTATGGTGCATGTTTTTTGTTGATGATAGTCTTCTAGTGGATAAGACTGGAGAAAGATTTTAGAAAAAACTTGAATTTTGGAGGTCTACATTGGGTCTAAAGGCATTCATTTGATTAGATCTAAAAATAAATTCATGGAATGTAATATTAGTATTAGTTGATCTAGTGGCAAAATTGTAATTATAAGTGATCAAGACATTAAAAAGTGTGAACATCTTAGATATCTCGGGTCTATTGTTCAAAGTGATAGTGATATTCAAAGTGCAAAGTGATTGTGATATAGATGGGGATGTTATTAATAGAATTCAAGTTGGATGGTTGACGTAGAGGAATGCATTAGGCCAACTGTGTGATAGAGAAGTACCGCTTAAACTTAAAGTTTATAAGATGGTGGTAAGGCTTGCATTGCTTTATGGCTCAAAATGTTGCCCTTTAAGTGTTGCTGAGAAGAGAATACTTAATAGGATAAGTGGCTTGATTCTTAGAGACAAAATGTAAAACGAATGTATCCGTGAAAAGGTTGGTGTAGCTTTAAAGGCAGAAAAGATTAGAGTAAGTCATCGTAGATGGTTTAGTCATATTAAACGTCGACCATCTAGATGGTTTAGTCACATTAAACGTCGACCATCTAAATTTTTTAGATTCAACTTATGTTAAGAAAGGCAAATGAATACCTAAAATGACTTGGGAATATTGTATTTAAATGAAAATATGACACTCAATAGAGCAAAATGGAGAGAAAGGATTCATGTAGCCCCACTTAGTGGGACAAAGGCTTGTAGTGGAAGTAGTTGTTGTTGTGTTCTTTACCTGAGCAAGGATATTATGATGTGGATCATGATGCAAAGGTGTCACTGTTCCAGTCGGACCAAACCAAGCATTAAGTGATTGAAGTTCCCCACCACCAGCATAGCAGTAGTCTGGGATCATTATATCATTCCGTAGTTCTTGTATCTGACAAATATATTGTTTAGACAAAGGGAAATAATTATTTACATGGTAGAATAACATAAAATTACAACAAAGAACTTGGGGTACCTGATCAAATAAGGGATGTTGAGCAAGATATGTGAGGTTAGCAGAGCTGTTATTAGTCTGTATCCGGTCAAGAAACTGAGAAAAAGTAATAAGCTCTTGTTTCCAGTCTGACGAAAGATAGTTCTTTCCAACCTGCAGTATTTAGCCTTGCTGTCTTTTAAAAAATAAACAGCAAAAAGCACCACCTTTTGCTTGATTGTACAGCACACTTCAACTTATTCATATGCTTTGCAAATTAAATTGATAAAATAAGATAATGTTGGTAATTTATTTAACTTGCAAAAACATAATATCTGCTCACCTTAAAACTGAAGAAATTAAAATAAGATAATGTTGGTAATTTATTTAACTTGCTCACCTTAAAACTGAAGAAAAGCAGAAACGATATAATGAAGGCATATTTATTTCATTTTCTTTTCTTCATACCGTCCGCAATACAAGTGTACTTTATATATAGGTTTCATACAACTGAATGTATTAAGTATAAGAGATAGTATCTTTGTCGATGAAGGGTTGGTTAGGATAGAATGGTGCGAAGGTGGTTGAAATTGAACAGTCCAGATGTAGGCACATGAGAGTTCCTTGCATTGTCCATAGAGGTGACGAAGGAGGTAAAGGCACGTTGTTGTGAGGAGCCTCTTATCACCTCCCCTCAAAAGTTAAGGATCCAAAGATTGGAGCATAAGCTTTTTCCTTAGATGCTTGACGCAATGAGCTGACAAGGCTTTTGTGAAGAAGTCAGCCAATTGACAATACGAGGATGCGTAGGACATTGATTTCCTTTGAATGCATACGTTCTCAAATGAAATGAAAGTCGACTGTAATGTGTTTAGCTCTAATGTGTAAGACGAGGTTGTTGATGAGCCATGTTAGAGGTGCAATCATAATCAAGTGCAGTGGGATTGCAGAACGTTATGTGAAAGTCTGAGAGAAGTCAATGAAGCCATATGATATCGGTGGCTACGGAGAAGAGAGCCCTATACTTGGCTTCTATGAATGATTGGACGAACATAGGTTGCTTTTTTTACTTTCCAGAAACTGAGTTTTGACCCCAAAAACATGCAACGACGCATTGTGGATTTTTGATCTATTTGATTGGACACCCAATAAGAGTACAAGTAGGAGTTAAGAGTGAGGTCACATTTTCTTATTGAATGACCAAAGTTTGTTGTTCTTTCTTTGTAGCAAATTAGTCTTTTTAGAAGAATGAAATGCTGAGGTTGGGGATTATGCATAAATTGACATAGCTGTTTTATAGCAAATGCGATGTCTAGTCTACTAATGGTGAGGTAATGGACAGATCCAATTGATTGACGATAATGAGTGACATTATCTGTGGATATAGGTAAAGATGATGTGATTAGCTATTGTGAGGGCATGGGAGTTGACAGGCTTTGCAATCAGCCATGCCAAACTTGTTTAGGAGACCCTGTTTTGGCAAGAAAATAGCCTGTTGGTGTGCTATGAATTTGAATGCCAAGAAAGTTGGAGATCTGAACAAGATTCTTGAAATAATGGTGCCAGAAATGGAGATGGCAGGGGAACTGTTGCATGTGAGTGGTATATCATCAACATAAATAAGTAGGAATAGATTGGTAGTAGCTTTGGTGATGGTGAAGAGTGACGGCGCTTGATTGAAAACTGTCTTATAAGATAGGTGGACAAGGTGAGAAACCTCTGCCTCTCGAGACCATGTATGGTTTTGAGAAGCAGAAAGACACGATTAGGATGTTGATTGTCTTGAAAGTCGGGGGTTTTTGCAAATTGGCTTGGTCCTTCAAAATGCTATGGAAAAATGCATTGGATACATTAAGTTGGAGAATCGACCACTCCGATTGAAGAGAAATGTGTTGAGATTAGTGGAGCCTGGACCACTGTTAATTAAGGTAGCAAATTAATTGTTTATTAATTAATTAACTGTTTTCTCTATCTGGTTCGCACACCTTCCAAATTAAACCCGCCTATTTTAGAAAAAGCTTGAGGAATCCCGCCTGCTTCTTGGATGTCGTGAATCAATTGGTGCCCTTCCTAAATGGGCCGCATCTTGGATGGTTCTTAAAAGCAGCAGCAGTAAACGATTAATGGGCATGAGCCTTCCTTAATCGCTCGTCTTCTAGTTCCTTGGTGGCTTGTGGCAGAAGAGTTACAAAGAAGGCAAGGCTCTCGACCATCCATTGGATTTAGGTGGTGGCGTGCTGCACCTAACTTGGGTTTTTTCTTCTAATGTAGCTCTCGGTTAGAGAGAGAGAGAGAAGGTGAGGAGAGAGAGGAAGAGAGAGAAAGAGAGGAAGAGAGAAAATTCTTTCTTGTAAGTAGACATGATCGACAGTATAATTCCTCCGTGGACGTAGGCAATTTGTCAAACCATGTAAATCTGTGTTCCGCTATGTTTCTGTTTTGTGAATTTCTTGTTCCAATTTTCACTTTATTGTCGTCATTTTTTTGCACAACAATTGGTATAAGAGTCTTGGTTTAGCTTTTAGGAAAAATGATGGTTGGAGATGAAGTGAAAGTATCGGGGATCCAGAAATTTGATAACCATATTTCGGTTACTGGAAGATACAGATAGAGGACTACTTCTATGGGAAAAAACTCCATCTTCTGTTACTAAGAAAGCAGCCAGTAAAGATGGACCTCTATGGGAAAAAACTTCATCTTCTGTTACTAAGAAAGCAGCCAGTAAAGATAGATGAAGCTGATTGGAATCTGTTTGATCGACAGATTTTGGAGCTTATTCGATTAACTCTGTCGAGATATATTGCCCACAATGAACAAGAAAAGGACTACTACATATTTCATGACAGTTTTATCAGATATGTATGAAAAGTCATCGACGAATAACAAGGTACACTTGATTAAAAGTTATTCAACTTAAAGTGACAGAAAGTGTGGCTGTCGCTCAACATTTGAATGATTTCAATACCATCACAAATCAATTGTCGACTGTTGAAATTAATTTTGATGATTAGATATGTGCGTTGATATTGTTGACTTCATTGTCAAATAACTGGGACGCCATGAGGATGGCAATTAGCAACTCTGCTTAATAATTTGCAGAGTAAGAAGAAAAAACTATCAATGGAAGAATTGATATTGCAAATAGACAGTCAATTACAAAGCCAAGGAGCTACAATTAGAAACATGGAAAATCAATTGGGATGTATTGCTAGCGTACTAAGCAATAGACTTTCAGGAACATTGCCTAGTAATGTTGAAGTAAATCCTAAAGATCAGAACAAAGAGCAAATTAAAGCTATTCAACTAAAAAATGGAAAAGAATTAGAAAACAGAGTTCAACAAAAAGTTGAAGTTGAAAAAATAGATGTGGAAAATGAAAAATCTGGTGAAGAATTTCATTTTAAAGCAGAAAGCCTTATTAAACTAATGAAAATCACTGTAGAAAGACCAACACCTTCATTTCCTCAAAAATTGAAGCAGAAAAATAGAGATAATCAATTTTCAAAATTTATGGAAAATTTGAGGAAATTAACGATAAACATATCATTTGTTGAAGCTTTGGAACAAATTTCAAGCTATGTGAAGTTCATGAAGAATATACTTAATAAGAAAAGAAAGTTTGTAGATAATGAAACTGTTGCACTCAGTGAAGAGTGTAGCGCTGTAATTCCAAAAAAGCTTCCTGAAAAACTTAAAGATCCTGGATGTTTTACAATTCATTGTGCTATTGACGAAAATTTTATGAAAAAACTTTATGTGATTTAGGAGTCAGTATTAATGTTATGTAGTTATCAATTTTCAGAAGGTTGGGCTTAGGAGATATTTCACCTACAACTGTAACTCTTCAGTTAGATGATCGTTCGAGTATATATCCTGAATGAGTTATAAAAGATGTTTTCGTAAAAGTCGATAAATTTATTTTTCCTGTGGACTTTATCGTATTAGATATAGAGGAAAATAAAGAAATTACTATCATTTTAGGAAGACAATTTCTAGCCACTGGAAGAGCTTTGATAGATGTGCAGAAAGGAGAACTAACTATGAGAGTTAGTGATCAAGAGGTTACGTTTCATATTGTAAAATCAATGAGATACCCTGCAAAAGAACAAGCGATTGAATGCTTCAGAATGGATATTAACGAATATTTAAGCTATGAATATTTTAAAAAGACTTTTGAAAGTGAATTTGAAAAGGAATATATGGAATATCAAGATGAGGATAAAATTCATGATGAATCTATGGAAGTGAGTAAAGAGGATTTGGATAATGTTCGGGAAAAATTTAAAATATTAGATCTTACTAAAAATAACAAGAATTCGATTTCATCTATTGAGAAGCTCCTGAACTAGAATTGAAAACACTCCCTACATATTTGAAGTATGCATTCTTAGGAGATTTATCTACATTACCTGTTATAGTATCCTCAGAATTAACTGATACGCAAGAATAACAGTTTATGGAAACTTTGAAAAAATATAAGAAAGCATTTGAATTGACATTATCTGAAATTAAAGGAATCAATCCTTCAATTTATATGTATAGAATTTTATTAGAAGATCAACATAAACCAAGAACCGATCCTCAAAGGAAATTAAATCCTATGATTAAAGAAGTTGTGAAGAAAGAAATTTTAAAATAATTAGATGCTGGAATAATATATCTTATTTCAGACAGTACTTGAGAAAGTCCAATTCACTGTGTTCCAAAGAAAGGAGGTGTGACTGTAGTAACAAATGAGCATAACAAATTCATATTAACAAGACAAGTCAATGATTTGAGAATCTGCATAGATTATAGAAAATTAAATTCTGTCACCAGGAAGGATCATTTCACTTTACCCTTTTTGGACCAGATGTTAGATAGATTGGTTGGGCATAAATATTTTTGTTTTCTAGATGAATATACCGGTTATCACCAAATACATATTGCTACAGAAGATCAAGAGAAAACAACATTTACTAGTCCTTATGGAACGTTTGTTTTTAAGTGAATGTTCTTTGGATTATGTAATGCACCTGCAACATTTCAAAGATGTATGATGTCAATTTTCAGTGATTTGATTGAAAAAGGGATTAAAGTTTTTATGGATGATTTTTCTATATTTGAAATTTCATTCGAAATATGTTTAAATCATTTAGAAAAAATTCTGGAATGTTGTGAAAAGACTAATCTCGTATTGAACTGGGAAAAATGTTAATTTATGGTTGCAGGAAGAATTGTGCTTAGGCATGAAATTTTAGAAAATGACATGGAGGTAGAACCTGTAAAAATACAAGTTATATCAAACCTACCTCCACCTACTACAGTAAGAGGAGTTACGAGTTTTTTAGGACATGCTAAATTTTACAGGAGATATACTAAAGACTTTTCAAAAATTACTAAACCTTTATGCCAACTTCTGGAAAAAGATAAAAAATTTGACTTTCATCAAAATTGTCTTAAAGCCTTTGAATCTTTAAATGAAAAATTGATCACTACTCCTGTAATTGTTTCACCGGATTGAGAGAAACATTTTGAATTAATGTGTGATGTTAGTGATTATGCAATTGAAGCTGTTTTAGGCAAATATATGATAAAATTTTTAAAGTTATATGTTGTACTAGTAAGACTCTTAATGATGCTCAGATTAATCACACCACCACTGAAAGAGAGTTATTAGTCATTGTATATATTTTTGATAAGTTTAGATCATATCTGATTTGAGCTAAATATGTTGTGCATACTGACTATTCGGCTATTAAATATTTGATGCAAAAGAAGGATGCTAAATAAAGATTAATTAGATAGACACTTCTTATGCAAGAGTTTAATTTTGTGATATTCGATAGAAAAAGGACTGATAATCAAATTGCTGATCATTTATCTAAGCTAGAACAGGAAGAGATACTTGATTTGAAAAGAGAAATTAATGAAATTTTTCTTAATTAATAATTTTATGTTGTAAAAGGATGGGAAATACTTTGGTATGTTGATAATGTAAATTATATTGTTAGTGGTATTTTACCATATGGACTGATGAAACAAAAGGAAAAAAAAAATTCATTTATGATGCAAAATTATATTTTAGAAATAATCCATATTTATACAAACAATCTAAAGATTTAGTAATGAGACGATGTGTCTTCGACGACGTGTCTTCAAAAGAAATTCAGAAAATTATCTAAAAATGTCATGATTCTGAATTTGGATATCATTTTGGAAAGATAGAACTGTTCATAAAATCATCTAAATTTTATTGACATGCTCAATTTAGAAATATTATCCACATGTTGTGATATATATATATATATATATATCACAATATGTGATAGGTGTCAAAGAGTAGGTAATATTTTAAAAAAGAAATGAAATGCCTCTAAATTTTAATTTAGAAATTTAAATTTTTGATGCATAGAGATTAGATTTTATGAGATCATTTATACCTTCATTTGGAAATATTTATATATTGATTGCAGTGGATTATGTTTCAAAATGGATTGAAGCAATCAATTTACTTAGATATGATGCTCGGAGGGTTTCAAAATTTTTAACTAAAAATATTTTAACAAGATATGGAATGTCGAGAGTAATCACTACCGATGGAGGGTGTCATTTTAGAAATGCAACAGTTGTTAAATTGATGGAAAAATCTAATATAATGCATAAAATTGCAACTGCTTATCATCCCCAGATTAGTAATTTAGCAGAAGTATCTAATTGTGAAATTAAGAGAATTTTGAAAAAGGGTGTTAATCCTAATAAAATGGATTGGTCTACTAGATTAGATAATGCATTATGGGCATACAGGACAGCTTATAAGACACCTATAGGAATGTCCCGATATGGATTATTTTTTGGGAAAACCTATAGGAATGTCCCGATATGGATTATTTTTTGGTTAAATTGGAGCATAAAACTTATTGGGATATAAAAGAATTAAATTTTAAATGTTAAATTGGAGCATAAAGCTTATTGGGATATAAAACAATTAAATTTTAAAATTAAAGAAGCTGGTAAGAAAAGATTATTGTCATTGAATGAACCTTAGAAAATTAGAAATGAATCTTACGATAATGCGAGAATTTATAAGGAAAAGATGAAAGAATGACATAATCAAAAGATAATAAAAAGAGAATTTGAACCTGGATAGGAAGTTTTATTATATAATACAAGATTGAATTTTTTTCCTGAAAAATTGAAGTCTAGGTAGAAAGGGTCATTCAGAGTAATAAAAGTCTATCCTCACGGAGAAGTTAATATTGATGACCCGAGACTGAAAAAATATTTAAAGTGAATGGGCACAGATTAAAATCATATTTTGATGGTCAAACACCAGCTTATAAAGAGACTATAATGTTGGGTCACCCAGAATAGGACTGGGAATGTCGGGCTGACTACATTAAACCAAGTACTTTGTGGGAGACGACCCATATATATCGTTATTTAGTTAATTTTAAGCTTGTTGTGTTTGAACCTGGACAGAAAGTTTTATTATATAATACAAGATTGAAATTATTTCTTGAAAATTTGAAGTCTATGTGGAAAGGGTCATTCAGAGTTATAAAAGTCTATCCCTACGGAGTAGTTAATATTGAAGACCTCAAGACTAGAAGAATATTTAAAGTGAATGGGCACAGATTGAAATCATATTGTAATAGTCAATGACCAGCTCATAAAGAGACTGTAATGTTGGGTCACCAGAACAAGACTGGGAATATCGGGCTGACGGCATTAAACTAAGCGATTTGTGGGAGGCAACCCATATGTATCGTTGTTTAGTTGCTTGAGTTTTTGTGTTTGAAATATTTTACTTATATTTATGTTTAAGTCTTTATGAAGTCCTCGTTTTTTAGAAAAGTATTTAGAAACATTTTCATTTGCCTAATTTTATAAAAAAATTAAAAATTGTGAAATTATTGGATCGAAATCGAAACGGCGAAGATTTTGAAATTGGCACATGATGCGCCGAATTCCAGAGAGCTAACATATGATGCGCCGCGGTACCAAAAATGACTAAAACGTGTAAAAAGCCAATTTTTGGCGGTTTATTCTCCTTAACTCCTAAAAATCGACTCCAAACCATATTTTAGGGGGGGAAATGAGGGAAGAGTCGCCATTTTTCAATTCATAAGGCTTCCCACTCTAAAAACTGCTAGATTTAAAATTTTCAACCGGAGAAAGTTCGTCAATTTTGATGCACAGAAATTGTATGATCGAGTTCTAGTGAAGAAGAGGCTTATCAAAGAATAGGGATTTGTGAATCGAGGATTCAACACCCCGAATACTCGAGTAGAAGAGACTATTGCGCAGAGGCGTTGGGAAGTGTTTTGCTACACTACTGCTGTTGTTATTGTTCCCGTAGTAAAAGAATTTTATGCAAATCTTCATGGGATCAACCAAGGAATGATCTACGTGCAAGGCAGATTTGTGCAGTTCACTCCTTAAAAAATAAACGAGATGTTTATGATTGAGAATGCGTTTATCTGTCAGTATGCAAATTTTATCCCTACAAGAGATAATATGAATGAACTCTATCGCTAACTTAGATGCAAGGTGATCTACGTGCAAGGCAGATTTGTGCAGTTCACTCCTTAAAAAATAAACGAGATGTTTATGATTGAGAATGCGTTTATCTATCATTATGCAAATTTTATCCCTACAAGAGATAATATGAATGAAATCTACCGCTAACTTACGGATGAAGATGAGAATTGGGAGGTCAGAGATGATAGTCAGAGATGATGGAACTGTAAGTTTTCCCTCATCATTTTTAAATCCAGTTTCAAAAGCCTGACATTTCTTCATTGCAGCGAAATTACTGCCCACTATGAAAATCAGTAAGGTAAATAAGGAGAGTGTCATTCTGAATTACTGTATTCAAATTGGAAAACCTATTGATGTTGGAGCTATTATTGTGAAATCGATTTTGGGTTTGATTGTCAATGGATCTGCAACTAGACTTGGACATTCATCCAATATTTTCCAACTGTGCAGTCATTCGCAAATACCTTATGAAAGGAGTGTTTCTTCCTTGGAAGCTGATGGATCCAGAAGTCTATTGCAACTGTATTGGAATGGAAGATGAAAATGATATAAATGTGTTGATGGATCAAGAATCTCAGATTTCATCACCTGTACAGCCCTACTACAACTCGAGTGCACTTTTGAAAAAAATCAAGAAGATTGAAAAAGAGATGCAGAATCTCATGCATGTGATTGGGAATATTACTGAAATGTTGGATCATAAGGATTGGAGACTAAAGGAACATTTTGAATATATTGGGCGTATTGAAGATGGTTTGGTACGTATGTTTAAGAAACATTCTTGGATTGAGGAGGAAAATTTAACCGATTTATTTCCATATCGACCCCTCTACAACTTGTATGTGTACTACCAATCTATGGGAGATATTCATGAAGACGATAGTGAAGAAGATATCATAAACTTAATTTATGCACGGAATCTTTGTTTAGTACTGTTTGATTTAGTTATTTTGTTGTGTTGGATTGCATTTCCTTTTTGTTGTCGAACACTATATATGTTTATGTTTTGAATTTTGATGTTTAGATTTCAGTTTTAGGGTGTGGTTTGCTTTAAAACACTGAATTTGATGTTTGTTGGCTTGAAAAATTCTAGTTTGTAATAGCGCAGATATGTTTGTTGGCTTGAAAAATGCTAGTTTGTAATAGCGCAGATTTTATATATAAACGTGACTTTTGTGTTGTTTGTGAAAGTCAGGTGTTAGTGTGATGTTTAATTATGCTTAGAAAGATTTATTTGAGACAAATAAAGATTGACATAAAGCGGTACGGAGCAGATTTCTACGGAAACCAAAATCTGATAAATTAAAGCTCTAGCGGCGCATGATGCGCCAATTTACAAAGTCTTGGCGCATGATGCGCCAAAAGTCCGAACACGCTAGATCACCTAGAAAACCGTGAAAACCCACGGACAAACTCTATTTTTGCTGCTTAAGTCGTCTCCTACCTCAAAATTTTGGTCTAGGGCATTACATTGTGAGCGAAAGAGAAGAATTCGGAGGCTAAAAACCATAGATTTCATTTTCGCTTGATAAGAGCTTCACTTTAACTTAGAAATTTTTAATTTTCACCATGGATTTGAGAGATCCGAAATTTGGAATTTCTTATGAAAAAGTTTGAAGAAAACTCATTGTAAAAAGTTTCTTACCAAATAATCTTGCTTGAAGAGTTAGGTTTTTTATTTAGCAATTTATTTGGAATTATTTAGATTTTTGTAGAATTTTCAAATGGCTCCCCGAGTTAAGAGAGGAAAGCCGTCCGACGATTTTGATGCACGAAGATTTGTTAGTTTCAAATCTCAGCACAGTTACAATACTGAAATGGAGACGAGAAGAATGATCCAAGAACGGTTGTTTGCAAACCCGGGTGGCGAGATCGAGAGACTGATTCTCGCCAGAAACTGGGAAAGATTCTACTACTTCACTGCAATAGCAATTGTCCTTATAATTCAAGAGTTTTATTCTAACTTGAGGTTCACTGCTAATGAACATATATTGGTTAGAGGTAAACAAGTTGAATTTACTGCTGATCGGATCAATAATTTGTTAGAGGTAAACAAGTTGAATTTACTGCTGATCGGATCAATACTTTTTATGGGTTGAGGGGTGTATTTTTTTATGAATACGTTGCATTTGTGATGACTAATTCATCAATGGATGAAGTGATTGGATTTTTGACTGATGGAAGAGGAGAGTGGAAGATTAAGAATAGCAAGATAGTTAACTTCCTTGCTTCTATGTTAATTATTTAGTCAAAAGTATAGCACCACTTCATTTCTGTAAGACTATTGCCAACAAATCATTTGGTTGATGTTATAAAAGACTGAACTATACTAAACTATTGCATTCATAACATGAAAGCAATAGTTGTTGGTGCACTTATAGTTCAGCATGCTCGAACTATAGCTGGTGGTTTGGGATACCCTGCCCTGATTTTCACTCTATATGAACAATCAGGAGTAGAGCCTCATATAAATGAAGAAAGATTACGGCCACAAAATCCGATTGGGAGGCATATGATTCAGAGAGTGGAATCATTTGTTGAATCTAGAGGTGAAAGAAGAGATAGACCCTCTACATCTGTTGCAGGGATGTCTATTTCTCGATCTGCATCACTTGAAGGTATTATGGACCAACTGATGGTTCAACAAATAGACATAATTAATATTCAAACTCAGTTGGGAGAAATAGGAGCAAGAAATGATTATAATGATGAATATCAACAGAGGAGAGTTCAACATGATATTGATTTTCAAAATGCTATGGTAAGACATCTAAGGGGCGAACCTAATGTGGGCTTTCCTGCTTACCCCAGTTTCACTCCCTATGCTCCTATTCATGATGAAGGAGAAGAAGAAGATTCTGATAATGATGAGGAAGAAAATGAGGATTGATTTTTATGAGTTTAGTTTAATGTGTTTTGATGTGTGTTTTGATGTTTAGTGTTTTGATGTTTATTTGTTATTTGTGATTGTATTGTGATGAACTTTTATTTGAAACTATTTGTAGTAAAAACTTTTATATTGTGTGTAAAGTAACTGTAGACTTTCACTTCTTCTGTATTTTTAGTATTTTTAGTTTAGTTTTTCAGTTTTTATATTTATGTTTTTAATTCTCAGTAAGTTCTTTTGAATATATTATGTTTTATTTAATGTTTTAAAGCTTGTATGTAGTTTTATAGTTAGTGCCTGCAATATACTAGAGCCCAGTTTCATAGTAAAAAATTCTCTACATGTCAATTTTTATTTTCATGCAGTTACTATTTTTTTTCATCTACTAAATTTTATACTAAAATATTTTTAAAATCAATTAAAAACTTAAGTTTGGGGGAAAGAAAAATTTATTTTGAAAAGAAGTAAACTAAATTTTATTTGTCCTCAATTAAACTATATTTTCAAAATTAGTTTATCATGATCTGGGATATTAAGATTTAATTTTAAATGACTATACTTTTGTTTATAAATATTATGGTAAATTTAGGTAAAAAGTTTTTAATAATAAAGGTCAATTTTAAAGTTAAAAATATTTGGTATGATACGATAAAACTGTTTTTCTATTAAAAGTAAAGAAAGTTGTATTTTTGAAGTATTAAGAATTTTAGAGTTTCATATAAAAAGAAAAGAATGAGAGTTTATAAAAACCCTAAACTAATATGAATTTATAAAGGAAGAAAGGTATAGAGTTTTAACTTTAAGAAGGGGATAGTGAAATTCAAAATTATTAAAGGTTATCCAAATATAGTAATTTCCACTTGAAAAAGAAAAGAAATGACTGAAAAAATCCTAAAAGAAAAGAAAAAAAAGAGTGAGAAAGAAAAAAAGAAAAAGAAATGAAAAATAAGTGAGAAGAAGCTTGAGGAGATGTCTAATAAAAAATTGGCTTCATTTGAATCAACTTAAGGAATGAACTGTATTTGATTTTCTAAACTTATATTAGAGTTTTAGTAGTATTCCTAGTAAATTTTTCATGAAATTATTTTTCATATGAATGTTATAAATGTCCTTAATATGAAAAATTGCAATTCTTCTTGAAATGAATAGAGATTCATAAATCTTAAATTTGATTACTAAGTATTCCTAGACTTAGAGTTTGAATCTAAGTTATTAAAAGTTTTTATTAAATTTTATTATTCTATTTATTAAACTAAAATATAGAAGTTATAAGTTAATTTCTATCCTAAGTCGTATGCTTTATATAATAAAAGTGTCACTTAAGTTTGGGGAATTTTGAAACACCAAAATAATATACTGTTTTAAGCATATATTTTATGCTTATTTTTTGTGATATTGCACTTTAAAGAAGAGTATTTTCATGTTTTGTTGCAGGTATATCATTTTTAGACATTTTTGGAAACAAAATAGCGAATTTTGGGATTCTAATGCATGATGCGCCAGATCGGCACATGATACGCCGTTTGACAGAGAACTGGCGCATGATGTGTCAAAGACAACTTTTTATAAATTAAGGCGGTTCGAGAGGAATTTTGAGCGCATTTTCAAAGGGATACTTGTTCTACACACCTATTGGAGTAATTCAATGCATCTAGACACGTTATAATGTTTATTTATGAAGAGAAATGTCTCTTGAATCAAATGACACATCTTTTGAATTCAAAAGAGTTGAGTTTGGAGGTAACTTTTGGAGAGGAATTTTGAATTTCTTTTCAAAGGATGCAGCCTAAGATAAAAGAGAGGACTTCATAGTAAAGAAAGAGACGAGAAAGGGGGAGAGAAAGTTGGCGTGAGAGGCAAGAGAAGGAGATTTTCTTCTAGAGTTATAAGAGGAGAGGGAATGTGAGAGATTTCTTCTTTATTACACTTCTAAGAGAGAATTGAGGGATTGTAAAGAAAGAAAGACTTAGAGAGAACTTCTAGGAATTTGTTTGGGAATGATTGTAAAATAAGTTGTCTTTTATTTCTTTTATTTTGTAAACTTTTTTTATATATGAAATTCGTGTTTTGTTGTATCCTTATCAATTCTGAATAGTCTTCTTTATTCTTCTCCCTACTTTGAGATATGGTTTTGTGAAGAATTGATTTTGTTTTCTACGGTTTTAAATGTTAATAATTTGTGATGATTTGAACTCCGATCTTCATTTATTTTTCGATCTAGCTAATTGAAATATTAAAACTTGTTGAGAGACATATGTTCTAAAAAGGGATATGATTTCTATAACATAGGGAGAATCACATTTGATTTCATGGGAGAGCATGTCTTCCATGGTATTAGGTGCAAATAAATAGAGAAATATACTTTGTTGGATACAGAATTGGAGATTTTAATGTGACAGATTAAAATCCTCAATTTGGGTCAGTTGCTTGGAAACTAAAGCGAGACGGATAGCTCTTAGGCAAGGGAGAAGGGGTTGGGGGGAGCTCGGGAGGGCCAGCCGGTATCCTCCCAGCCTAACCACAGAATTAGGGACCATACATTGGATTAGCCAATGTTCTTTATAACACTCGGAAGAGGGTAAAGAATAGAATTGTTTATATTTGGCACAAAATAATTTTTATATATATTTTAAAATGATTTCAATTTCTTCATAATCTATATACTCATTGTAAAGAGAAAGGATGTTTTCTTAAATTTGAACTTTCCATCAAAACAAAAACTTTGTTTATTTTTCGTAATTTTACTTTTGAAAGTTAATTCTTAGTTAATTTTGTTCTTCAACTGCATTTTAAATTGCATTTATCTTAGTATTTAATATTCAAACTTCGCACTTTACTTTTATTTTCGTATTCTTAAATTATAAAATAATTTCAAAAACTTACTTAAAGAGTTTTCCAACTTTCCTGTGGGACTGATATCTACGACTCCATTAGATCACTTTATTATTTGAGCGATACATATATTTGCGTTGATTTTAACAGGGATTTATCAATTTAAAAAGAGTTTTAAAAGATAAACTATTTTCATACAAGATATTTTTGTTGGGATTATATTACATATTTATTATATATCTGTATTATATATCTTTATTATATATCTGTCGTATGTAATTTTATAATATTGAAAAATATTTGTAAAATTTACACACTAAATTTACCCGCCATCAATGCTCCTATCTTTAATTTTAAGGATGTCCCCTTAACTATCAAGAATAACTCGTCGGATTCAGACGATTCGACATGAAGCTGAGGTTATGTGGGTGCATAACTCAGAGAGTGAAGCCAAAGTTTAAAATGGCAAAATCATGAACTGAGGTGTTTTGCCTTAGCGAGGCAAGGCATAAGCCTCAAGAAAGAAAAAAATCATAACATTAAAAATAATTAATAAATAAGACATAAACCATTCAAATGTTGATTTAATTTATTATCATAAAGTTATAAATTGTAAAATATTAAATATTGATATAAAATAGAAAATTGAATTGTGATTCTAAGCAAATATTCGCTTAAAATTTAAATATTCTATGAGATTCAAGATCCATAGTGGCCTCATCCTTACTTTGATCATCCTCAAATAAATTATTATATTTATTATCATCCAATTCTATCTCATTTATCATTTTAAAATGTTTTTTATTCCCTGAAATTTTTCTCTTGCTACCAAATAAATTAAACAACAACAACAAGAAGCATTTATTTCACTAAGCGGAGTCGACTACATGAATCCTTTTTCTCCATTTTATCATTTTTATTCATTGTGTACTATTAAATAAATTAAATTTATAATTTAAATAAAAGGATAAATTACTAGCATTATCAAGTAATCCTATTTAAATTATCTTTTGAACTTTTTCAGCCATTTTATCAAATATCATATAATATAATATACAATTAAAGTACAATATTTATTGCATAACTTGATAAAGACGTTGACTTGAACGTCCCAAGACTATACACCTTAGAGGAAAAGGTGTAAGCGACAATTATATTGAGACCTGAGCATCAAAGTTTTCTTCGTGCGCTTAGTTCGAGGAACGCCATTAGGAGTAAGCCCTTAAATGCCATGTTAAACAATGGATATAGTTGAGCTTTTGTCCAAAACCAAGCTGAATGTAAGAGCTTGATTGAATAGGGGCTATCCAAAACCAAGCTGAATGTAAGATGCCACCTCACCGAGCCGAGGAGGCACCGTCGGAATCACACTGGAAGACCACCCTCACGTTGACTGGTCGTTGGCCTGCCACTTGAAAGTTAACAAGTCAGTCGGCCCTTCCTGGCTAACCACCATTGGTAGCCCCTTCTACTTGGCTGGCCCTTCCTGGTTGGCCACCGGCCCACCATCGGCCAACCGACCCTCTTGATCGATCCTTCTAATAAGCTAGCCCTTCCTAGTCGGCAACCACTTAACCGACCCTTCTAATCGGTTGACCCTTCCTGGTCTTGGACAACCACTGCCAGCAGGCCAGCCCTCTTGGTCGGCCCCCTGCAGTCGGCCAGCTCTCTTGGCCAACCCACTCCAATTGGCGCTAGCCGGCCAACCACCCAACTCTGCCAGATCCCATAGATGGACATCAAATCTAGGATGACGTATCTAAGCAAGAAAATGACCAAAGTACCCCTTGCAGCCCCTTACAAAGCAAGGGCATAATTGCAATCTCCCTCTTCCCTCCTTTTCACTCTTATAAATAAAAGACCCTTGGTATGTGCAAAAAGATCCCCAGGCTCTCTCTCAACCATATGTAGGGAGAACGCTCCCTCTTCCCTCACCTGTAACGTTTACTTTGTGTGGGATAAAAGGGGTCAAAAAGTCTGGAGAAAACCCCTCTTCTCCCTCACAGGACAAATCTCTCTTTTTATCCTCCTCACTTTCTCTTTCCTTCGGATTTTGGCACTACGACTTGGGCACGATCTACAGGAAAAATCTGGATTCAACATTTATGTGATAAGCGTGAATGTACCGCCAACAAGAAGAGGAACATTCTGAATTGGGAAAAGCCCAAAAGAAATACAAAAAGAAGATAGGAAAAAAAAAAGCAAAAAGATAAAAAGAAAAAGACAAGAAGAAAAGGATAAATAGAAAAAAAACAAAATGAAAAACGCAAGAAGAAAAAACCTCTCAACACTCCACGAGGATTAGACCCTATATAGAGTAATAAAAAAGATAAGTATTTAATTTCTTTAAGTTTGTTTTCTTTTTTTTTACGAAATCAGAAAGAAAAAAGAAAGAAAAAAATAAAAAGATAAGATCTCTCATCACCTTAAACCTCTCCTCTAGGATGAGTGCACAAGATCTTTCTTCATTAATGCCTCTCATACGGGAAGAGAACACAAGATCTCTCTTCATTAAATTCTCTCCTCCGGGGTGAGCAAATAAAATCTCCCCTCACACTCAACCTTGGGAAACCTCTTGAACCCATTTTGAAACTCGACTCATAAAAAGCTCCGGAGGGTAGTTCCATGCTCAGAAGCGACAAGATACGCAAAGAGTACGGGGCATATCACCCCATTAGCAAGCTGTGGTTACCCTCGTGAAGGCATCAACATGATCCGCCAAAGATCTGATAAAAGATAAGACCCGTCGGAGGCGAAGTTCCAGCAATAGCAAAAGAGAGGAACAAGGAGTGACACCTAAGTTGGATAAAATTTTATATCTAAAAATCTAAGGAAAACTTTTCAAAAATTGACTAATTAAAAGCTAACAAAAGAGCTGTTCAAAAATTAAATCCAGGTAGAGGTTAAAGAGACTATTTTTTGTATTTACGAGATTTTCATTCATATCACAACTTCACCTTCAAAGAGTTAAAACTCAGGAGTTTTATGTATAAGAGAAAATTTTCATCTCGCAGAGCCGAAGGAAGCATCGTCAGAACCACACCACAAGACCACCCTCCCGTCTACTAGACACCCACAGCCACCACCAGCTGGCCGGCCCTTCCTGTCGGCTGACCATTCTTGGTTGCCCACCACCAGCCGGCCGACCCTCTTGGCGGGCCCCCTCCAGTAGGCCGACCCTCTTAGCCATCGAACTCCAGTCGGCCGACCCTCTTGGTTGGCCACCTCCATCTGGTCGGCCACTCGATGCCGCCAAACCCCGCAAATGGACTAGATCTGGGATGACGGATCCAGGCAAGGAAAAGACCGACGTACCCACTGCAGCTCTTTATGATGCAGGGCATAATTGTAATGTCCCTCTTCCCTCCTTTTCACACTTATAAATGGAAGACCCTCTCACTTTCTCTTCCTCTCATTCTCTTTTCCTCGGATTTCGCAATATTGAATCCAGATTTGTCCTGTGGACCGTGCCTAAGGAATAGAGCGTGAAATCCGAGAGGAAGAGAAAAAGAGAAGAAGAGATCGAGAAATATTTGTCGGGGCGAAGAGAGGTGTTCCCCAAACTCCTTGACCACTTTTATTCCACACAAAGTAAACGTTACAAGTGAGGAAAGAAGTGGAGCATGGGGGTTGAGAGATAAAGCCTGGAGACCCTTTTACACATGCCAAGAGTCTTCTATTTGTAGAAGTAAGAGGGAAATAGGAGACTACATGTATGCCCTCGCCTTATAAAAGCGCCAGCGGGTATTTCGCTCCTTCCATCACCCAAATCTAAAGTCTTGTCTGTGGGATTCGTGGGTATCAGGTGGTTGGCCAAAAGGTGGTCTTCCAGTGTGGTTTCGATCTTCGGCTCGGCGATGTGGCATTTTCCTCTTATACATAAAGCCCCAGAGTTTCTTAATTCTTCAAAGTGAAGTTGCGATAAGAATAAAAACCCCACAAGCACAGAAAATACAATCTCTTGAACCTCTAGCTAGACTTAATTTTTGAGCAGTCATTTTGTTAACTTTTAATGAGTTAATTTTTGAAAATATAATCAGTTAAGTTTTCATTAAATTTTTAGATATGAAATATTGTCCAATTTAAGCCTCACTCCATACCCGTCTCTTTTGCCCTTGTTGGAACGTCAGCTCCGATAAGACTCGCATTTCGCCAAGTCATGGATGGATCTTGTCTCTTCCTTCGCGGAGGTAACTAGCGAGACTTGCTAATGGAGTGAATTGGGTAATACCATTTGCAGATCTTATCGCTTCCAGACAAGGAACCATTTTCATAGCTTTTTCTGAGTCGAGTTTTAAGATGGGTATAGAAGGTTTCCCAATGTTGAGTGTGAGCGGAGATTTTTTTTACTCATCCCAAAGGAGAGATTTTAATGAAGAGATATCTTGTGTGTTTATCCTAAAAAAGAGACTTAAATAAAGAGAGATCTTGTGTACTCATCCTAGAGGATTATTTAAGTGAGGAGAGATTTTATCTTTTTATTTTTTTATCTTTCTTCTTTCTGATTGTTAAAAAAAAATTAAAGAAAGCAAATACTTATCTTTTTTATTCCTCAATATAGGGTCTTATCCCTCATGAAGTGTGAGGGGATTCTTCTTCCTTCTTTATCTTGCTTTTTCCTTTTGTCTTTTTCGTCTTATCATTTTTTTCTTTGGTTTTTTTCTTCTAATATCTTCATTTTTTGTCTTTTTTTCCTTATTTTCTTTTTTTTTTTTTTTCTTCTAATATCTTCATTTTTTGTCTTTTTTTCCTTTTTTTTTTTTTTTGTGTGTCTCTCTTTTGGGCTTTCTCCAGTTCAGAGTGTTGTTCTTGTTGGAGGCACGTCCACGCTCACCGCACCAATATTGAATCCAAATTTGTCCAGTGGATCGTGCCTAAGGAATAGAGCACGAAATCAAAGAAAAGAGGAGTAAGAGAGAAAAAAAGAAAGATTTGTGCCGTAAGGAGCAAAGAAGGGTGTTCCAAGGACTATTTGGCCAATTTTATTCCACATAAAGTAAATGTTACAAGTGAGAGAAGAAGGGGAGATGCTCCCTACATGGGTTGTAAGAGAAAGCCTAGGGACCCTTTTACATATGTCAAGGGTCCTTTATTTACAGAAATACAAAGTGAGGGAAATAGGAGATTACATAAATGCTCTCGCCTTATAAAAGTAGCAGGGGATATTTCGGTCTTTTCATCGCCTAGATCTGAAGTCCGTCTACAATATTCGTCGGAGTCGCTAGCCGGCCAAGAGGTGGTTGACAAAGTGCGTGTGCTGATAGGAGGGGGCTGGCCAACAAGGTACGCGACGAATGGTGGCCTGCCAAGAAAGGCCGGCTAACTGGAAGGGCCAGCGTAGAGGGCCGACCGGTTGGTTGACTTCCAACTTGTCTGTCGTGGGCGGTTGGCCGACAAGAGGGTGATCATCCAAGGTGGTTCTGACGACGGTTCCTTCGGCTCAGGGAGGTGGCATTTTCCTTTTAAATGGAGAGAAGGGAATAGGTAAGAGCTGGAAGTTCTCTAAAATCTCGAGATCTCAATAGAGGAAGAGGAATTCAAATTCTTCATACCAGTGTCTAACTTCTCCTATTCAGAACAAATCCTCAGATTGCTTTTGGCAAAAGCAGGGTGAAGATCAGTTGTGGTAGGTTGGAGGTGGGTATTCCTTCCAACAAAGAAATGCCAGGTGGCCATAGCCGTCAATGGAGCTAGGTTGAGCGAGAGTGGAGCTACCTAAGGCAGCTGGTGTTGGGCCTGTTTGGGACAGTCTTCAGCTGCTAGGTTTAGAACATTTAGTGTATCTCACCGGCTTGCTGAGCTAGAAAGAACCAAAGCACACCCTAGACAGTGGTGATATACTTAGGCTCAATTGGTTGAGGGTGCTAGATTGAGGCAACCAGACGCCTATTTGAGTCGGTTTGGGTTGCAACTGGGCTAAGATAAGCTCTGCCTACTGGCTGGACCATCAACAGCAGCTGGAGAGAGTTTGGCAGCCAATGTGTTGGACTAGAGTAGGTCTAGGTTGGCTGGCTGCTGTACATTAACAGGTTTGAAGTAGGTTCAAAGGCTCCAATAGTTTGATTTAGGTTCAAGTCATTAATTAGAACCTACTGAATCATAATCAGCATTTATCTTGGATTAAACCTGATTCATTTAAGCTAAAAAAGGCAGAATTTATGCCAACTTTTTGAGATAATGGCCATTGACCTTCCCACTGACTAGTAAACTAACTCATCGAAAATACACCAAGCATTTGGAAGCTACAACAGACTCAATACATTCATAATGAAAAAATTTTTATAAGTTTGTTAAACTAAACACGAAACTAAACATCATAAGTTGTTAAAAGTTCACATATAATATATTTATCCTTTAAATCTCTAAAAACTCACATGAATACTTTCATTTGAAATAATTCATTTCATAGGGCAATTTATGGTAAATCATGAAAGCAAGACTGAATTGCAGAAATTTCATTTCTAAAAGGTATAATCAGTGCTTTAAAAGTAGCTTGCATTTACAAGTATTCCTTCAAATACAATGCATATAAATAAAAAGAATATTAACTAATTACTACTGGTGCTTATAAAATGATGTTAGAGGAAGTGTAAAAAACAATTGTGAAATTTCTAAATTCAAGGGTAAAAAAAATCACAAATAGATTAAAGAGTTTTAGGCATGTAAGAAAAAAAAAGGAAAAAAAATACAAAAGTACAAGAAGAATCAATAAAGCAATGGTTCGAATTATATTGAATAAGAAAATAAAAAAGGGAAAATTACATACATAGCACCCAATTATTATGGATTTACATAGCTCACAACTAAAGCTTCATTTTTACACACATAGAACTTTACCTTTGGATGAAAAATAGATTTGACTATTAAAAAGTGATAATGAGTGCTACTTCATATATGTGTTTATAATTATGAATGTTTTAGTGTGAGAGGTAAATATGAAAGTTTTGGATGCTATGTATGTAAAAGCCCCAATAAAAAAGCGTTGCTAAAAACAAATTTTCAATTAGGTAAACGAAATTTAAAGCATAGATCTCTACAGGAATAGGGGCGAGCAAGAAAGCACAAATGGTGAATACAAATATTGGCATGATGATATTTGTTGTTATTGGCAACAATACATACATCTTTTAAACCTAAATACAGTCTATATGTTGGGTTAGTCAACAACACCTAAAATCATCAATTTTTTGCAATAAAAAAATGTCTTTAGGGGCTTCCCTTCCATATGCTACGAATTCATGGTATAGAAGTTCCCTAAAGGAAGATTACTCATTTATTCTTTCATCAAGTACATCAGACTATATGATTAATGATGCACAACATCATAAATTGATATGATAATTGTATAAGCACGCTAAAGCTACAACAAAACTTGATAATAATCCTACTCTAAATTTCTCAATGCAGAAAATGTGGTGTTAAACTTTAAGAATAAAATCATAAATAATTATCCATGACATCTGTCATCACTTCTTATAAGTTTATCGCATCGGGTAAAGATTTAAAAGGAAAGGATATTCACCTCAACAGGAACAGTTCGATCACCTGCAATACGTTTCAGATAGTCAACATCCCTCCACTTTTTCAGAGCAGGCCAATGATCAATGTAATTACTAATTATAACTGGACAGCTGCGCAGAAAGTAATCACGAACAAAAGCCTCCAATGAAGGTGAAGGTTGTTTCTCAACAACCTTGCATGTCAATGATCTGCTAGGCAGAATTTGGCGCACCTATGAAGAAGCATAATGAGCTAAGTAGAAATGAGGAAAAGTGAAAGCTACAAAATTCTCAAAAATATGCATGTCATCTAGAACTAGTCATAATTTGTGCTCTTCATGCCAAATTAATTGCAAACTGATTTTAAAAATCTCGATGTTTTAATATTTTATTCCCATTATGCTATATTTTGATATTTGTAGCATTCGGATTATTAAGTGTAAAGTTTAATTTCATAGAATATACTGGCTAAAAATTGATTTCGATGTCATTAAAATTGGTGGCTACCAACTATGGATTTATTCACACTTGATGTTCCGAGATAGTGAATGCATTACTTAATTCACATTTAATTTTCCAAGTTGGTTGGTATCAAACTGAAGCTTAATTAAATACACACTTCTTATATATCATATCCAAGTACTAAATTAAGAGATAGTTGCATTATATTCAGGCATCCGAAAATCTAAAGCAAATAAAGAAAGAGACGGAGAAGCTCTTACAATAAAAAAATCAAGATAGAAAAGTAGGAAAATTTTCTTATTCTCCAACTTCAGCTCTCATATTCACAATAGGTGGTTGTGCTTCTTGATTTGTAATATAGACAAAGTGGTATATTTGACATTATTCATATAAAGTACAATTTCTCTCCATATAACTCTTTTAATGCTTAATAGAATATTGAATTTTTGTGTGGTCATGCTCATATGTCAAGCTCATAAGATCATGAAAATTTGTTTCTACTATTTTGAGAACTTCTACGCATTTGTTTGTACATCTCCATTTGGATTTTTTTCAAAGTTTTATTACTAACCTAACATATTTGAGCTTTTAATTTTTTCTTGGAACCTCATAGTTGCCCTTCAAAAGTTCTTAACATGGTTAAAGGAGAAAGAACAACTAAGATCAAAAGTATTGACCTTTGAGATGCATTGGAAAAATATGACAAAGCGAGATTGTAATAGCTAGGATTCTTATAAAGCATTACGGTTTAAGCCTAAACCATATATCGTACTGTCGCATTCAATCAAAGCTGGAATAATAAGAAGTTCAAGCGACCCATGTAATCCTCCAAAATGAAGCAAAATTAAATTCCGTAGAATTAAAAAACCAATTTAGATTAGTAAAATACAAAGATACTCCTGCCAATATCACTCAGGCGTACATAAAACTCGCAGTAAACTGAATAAAATCCACAAGGCCAAAAATAAGGAAAAAATTTAGCAAAGACGACACAACCTACGAAAACTTCAATTCCACGAAAAATAAATTTGTCATACGGCTTCTGAAAAACTATCTAACCTAGTCAACCCTGGAGTGACCCCACCACAAAAGGTCAACATTCTGAAAGGCAATAAATAAGCATCCTTATAAGGCAGAGTTACAGGAACTAGAAAATACGGATTCAATTCACCTCATCTAAGTCCCAGCTCCTGCTCTCCATCCCCCATCCGTTGCTTTTCCTGGAACACTCCACCTCGTTAGGTGCGGACATCATTGCGATCTTCCGCACGGCAACTTCGAGTTCTTGGCGGAGTAACGGGCCGCCCATGATAAGTCCCATATCAAGCACCCGGAGCGCTTCCTTCAGGTCGCCAGCGCTGGACCGGATGTCCGCCACAAGAAGACTGGCCATCGCATAGGCGTCTCGCCATGTAGGCACCACTTCATTCCATGGACCCGAGTGTAACTGTTCCCAAGCCATCTCCCGCGCTGCCTCCGCCGATCTAAGATCGCCGGCGGCCGCAAGCTCAGCGGATTTAACAAAAGCAAATCCTCCTTCCTCCGTTATCCTGCGGAGTAGAAGACCGCGGCGGTCATTCCCCTGCAGGCGGCGGAGAAGGAAGAGCGTCTGAAGAGCCGAGCTCGTCTCCCATTGGACTGGGAAGAGAAAAGCAGAGAAGAGTATCCAACGATGAAAGCGGAAAAGCAAAAGCGCTAAAAAGTGCAATTGGTCATGGAGATATTTTTGGCCGAGGTAGAAATAGATCGCGTCACCAGTACGTATCGTTGTATCGAAGGTCACCGGCGATAAATTTGGGCTCCTAAATTAGCGGGCTGGGGCAGGGCCAAAAAGGCCTGATAGATTGGCTACCCATTGGATGCGATAAAAGTTAAATAATATTAATAAAAGAATTGATCATGAGCAGCTTATAATTTATTAAAATAATTATTTATTTTTATAATTAATATGAACATTTTTTGTTCCTAGCTGTGTCTGATGAATAAGAATCAACTCTAAGGACAATTTTAGGGTTTCATTTGGAGGAGTCGCTTCCTTTGCTCGGGAAAGTTTCTTCCTCTTATTTGTTTTAATGCTTTATGGTTTTGAATCCTTTCTCTTATTTGTTTTAATGCTTTATGGTTTTGAATCCTTTCTCTTATTTGTTTTAATGCTTTATGGTTTTGAATCATTTATTTATCTTTGTTCGCTTCTAAGTTTCATTTTATCTTCCATTTATTTCCTTTTCCTTATCTTGAGGAGAAGATTTTTAGGGTTATTTAGTAGTTTTTATTCTTAGATTTAATATTCCTTTATTTTCTTCTCTTAGAAAACTCTTTTTTTTTCTTTTCAATTTAATGCATTTGCCCATTTTTTTGGGTCACAAATGGATTCATGTAGCTATTGATAATTTAACATCTAAATTTTTTAGCCTTTCTTTGGTCAAAGTTAACATTTAAATAAATGTTAATTCCTCACTTCCTGATTTCATTCCTTTGAATATTAAAGGACAGGATTTTAAATTCATGTCATTTATAAATGGAAATCATCTCCCTATAAGACATGGTGTAAATTTACTCGTGATCCTCAACCTTCTTCTAAGATTGTGATTAATTAGCCTAATATTATTGCTCATATTTATAATGGAACAAGTAACAATAGAAATCTTAGTAATTAAGGATTTCAAAGAAGAGTAGACCTCCTTTTCCTGTTAGGGTTTCTACTGTCCATAATATTTTTACTACTTCAAATTTAAATATTTTTGCTAAAGCTTAATCTAATAGCATTGATAATGACGGTAATGTTGTTGCTCATCCTATTGAATCAAATGATGTTCCTAATGCTATTGTTAATCTTGAAAGCTTTGTTTTATCTCTACTTAATCCTTCCAATAATATTGAGATAAATCAAGAAAAATTGACATTGGAAGCTGTTTTAATTAGTGATCATGTTAACTTGGTTTCATCTCATGTTTTACTTGATACTAATGCTAATGATAGCACTGTTTCAATTTTTGTTAATACTGAGACTGGTGTGGGTAGCACAACTATTATGATAGGAAATTCTATTAATAATTCTAATATTAGTGATAGCATTGTTAATGCTCAGAATTTTATTATTGAATTACTCATAATGATATGACTGGAGATTTTTTTCCTAACATGCTTAATTGTGCTCTAAATGATGTTTTTGTCTCGTTGCCTTCTACTTCTAGTGCTAAAAAAGGTAAAGCCAGAATGGTTAATTCTATGCATTTGTTTTCTCTTATGTTTCTTTTTACCTTCTTATTGGATTTTATGTTTTATCCTAATATTTTAACTTGAAATGTTCGTATGTTTGGTAATGATATATGTGTTGCTGATTGTAAAATGATTGTTTTTTTAGAATCATTCTCATTTAATTATCCTTATTGAAACTATGTTTTCTTTTTCATATATATATGATGTTTTTTATATTAATAAGTTTAGACTTTTCAATAATGAGGGAAGTGTGAATAATTTTGACATTCAAGAAAATTGTCATATTTGGATTAAATGGAATGTTGAGATTCTTTCTTTTATTGTTTTAGAAATCAAATATCAATACAGTCATGGCTATGTTCCTTTCTCTTCTTCTATTAAGTTTTTTATTACTTTTATTTATATTGATAACCATGCTTTTGTTAGAAAGGATCTTTGGATTTCTATTGTTTATCTTGATAATAGTATTAATGATCACTGGCTTGTGTTGGGTGATTTTAATTGTGTTCTTAGAGTTTGTGAAAAGGTAGGTGGTCATCCTCCTATTCCTTCAATGCTAACTGATTTTAAAAATTTCCTTCTCAATCCTAATATTTTTTAGTTGCAGAATATTCGTCATATTTTTTGTAAGTATAACAATTAAATTGATAAATATATAAGATGTCTTCTTAATAGAGCTTCTTGTAATTCTGCTTGGGTGGATTTTTTTTATTTTAATTTCAAAGTATTGAATAATTTCACTTCCAATAGTTCTCATATTTATATATCTTTAGAATCTTCTTATGATTTGAATCATAAATTTTTGTATAGAAACTATTGGATTAGGTGTCCTAATTTATATGAAATTATTCATGATGCTTGGAATGTTCTAGTTAAAGGTGATCCTTCATTTTCTCTTTGCAATAAATTGAAAAATGTCAAGGATAGTTTTAAGCATTGGAATTGAAACTCCAATTACTTTTCTAATTTTATTAATGAATTAAAGGATCAACATGATATTATATTGAATAATTTGAATATCAAAATTCTTAGCAATGACCTACTCAATCAAGCCTCTTTACTCAGTGATAAGCTCAAAAATTCCTTTCCTTATAACAATAAATGGTTAAAACAAAGTGATAAATGTTATCTAAAGGAGGTGATGATGTAAAATTTCTCTACCAAAATATTAGAATCAGTAATAATTTTACTCTTATTAAAGAAATTTATTCCAAAAGCCATTTGAAATAAATTTAATAAATTATGAAGTGATAGAGCCTTAGGGGCAAAAGTGTAATTTTTGAAATTTAGTCTTAATTAACATTTAGGCTTATCTCAAGAAAGAGAAATGGGCAACCTTTGATTTTAATTAACATATTTGGATGATTGAAATATAAGGGATTAATTGATAGAAATCAATCTCACTTTTCTCTAGTTGAAGGATAAATGTGTAATTTCCTTAAATCATTAAAATTTGGAAGTCTATCAAATTAAATGATCCTAGACTTAGGGGTATGGTGTTAGGTGTTAAAAACTCATTAATTTAATAACCCCATTTTGGATGTTCAAATAACATTCAAAAGTCTTGATGATGAATTTTTATCATTTAGAAATCTCCTTCAAAATGATTAAGACATTCACTAGGACCTTAAGGGCTTAGTAGTGATAAGCTAAATCAAATTTGGTTAAATGAGGATTAGAAAAGTGAATGTAAATAAAAAGTTGAACAACTTCGAAACACTACAAGCCCAAGCTAAAACTAAAATTGACTAAATGTTTTAATAACACTAACTTGCCCCTTTTAAGGGTCTTCACCCACATAAATTTCAAATTGAGTGATAAATGACAATTACCCTACTCATAGGGATAATTGAAACATCAATGTTCATTGAGAATTGGAGATATTTACAGGATGAATTATTAAGCAACGTAATAAGTTTAAATGATCTTGAGGCTTTTCAATTCACCAGGCAGTGAGAGGGAAGCATGGTCTTGCTTCTTTCTCCAGTTTTGTTGGATACCTCGGAGGTCTGCTAAACATAATATATTTTGCTTAAGAAAATCATCTTTAATTAACCAAATAGTGACCCACCAAGATATGATTTAGGAATTGGTAGATCACCATAACTTTATTTTTCTCACTTCATATAAAATTCCCTTACATGCATTTTTGAGTTTCAAGTGGTGAAACGAGAAGACTCGTCAAATACGCTTTACAGTTTACAGTACCGTCTTTTTTCTAAACTTTCCACATTGACTTTCATGCTTATAAACTTTGCATGTTAAACAACGGTGTCACCCTGCTCAAAAACCAAAACTAAAATCAATCAAGATAAAATTCACCGCCACAACATTCAAAATATAAGACAACTCAAAATTTAATCACAAATATCATACAAAACAACAGTTGAAACTAAATTAAGTCGTCTCTATAGGATTCGGAGGAGGTAACCTATGGTTGCTAACGAGGCTTCCCACGGTCTAAATGAAAGTATGAAACTCATTAAATTGAGTTTAGTAAGTTTATTTGGACTAAATTAATCCAATAAAAAATAATGGTACTGGAACGAGGGAACCGTAGGATCCTAACTGGTGTCTAAGTAATCAACTTTAACATCCCCCATAAAATT
>NW_018165021.1:172243-173215 GCF_001263595.1 Phalaenopsis equestris | reverse complement strand
GTTTAGATAATTATCTTTTTATTAAAAATAGAAAGTTTTTTGTTCAATAGTGCATATTGCATATTCTCCCTGTGGGTTCGATATTCAAGTTTTAATCAAAAAGTTCTATATTACTTGATAACGATACGTATACTTACGTAGTATCCCAATATATATAAATTAAAAGTTAAATTCTTATTTTTTTTAGGATCAAGTTTTTGGTTTTGTTGCAAAGTAAGGAAATATAAGTGATATATAATATGAATTTTTGTTGTACTTTGCATATTAGCAGTATGTAGGGATCAAGTTTTTAGTATCGTTGCCGGTGATAAATTGATTTTAAAAGCAAATTTCTATTTTTAGAAAGTCTTATTTAAACTTTAAGTTATCTTATCTTATTTTATTTTGTTTTAAATTATTTTATTATATGTTAGTGTATGTGTAATTCAGGTTTTGAAGGACTAGTGCCCTACGATTTTGAATTAGAAAGAACTATTAGAAAAATCAGGAAAATAAAAAAAATTATAAATTTTGAAAAATCCAAAAAAATTACAAAAATGGCAGACCAAAATAATCAAAATGTTGAAATTCATCAAGAGTTTAGACCTTTAATAAATTATGTCAACTCTATTGTAGATGAACTTCATTGTAGTATTCAAAAACCTACTATAGTGGCTGATTCATTTGAGCTTAAACATGCTATTATCCAAATGGTATCACATAATCAGTTTGGGGGATCACCAACTAAAGATCTAAATTTACATCTTGCCAATTTTCTAGAATTATGTGCTACATTTAAATACAATGGTGTATCAAATGATGTCATAAGACTTAAGTTATTTCCTTTCTCACTGAGGGATAAAGCTAAGATGTGGTTGAACTCGTTAGCACCTGGATTTATCAGAACTTGGGGTGATTTAGCACAAAAATTCCTCGTTAAATATTTTTCACCATAAAAAACTGCAAAGCTTAAAAATGATATTACATCTTTTT
>NW_018165021.1:170182-172162 GCF_001263595.1 Phalaenopsis equestris | reverse complement strand
GATCAATTATCGATGCCGCTGCTGGTGGTTCATTGATGTCAAAACTATTTCATGATGCTTATGCTTTAATTGAAGAAATGGCTACCAATAATTTTCAATGGCCTTTTGAGATGATAAATCCTAAGAAAGTAGCTAATATTCATGAAATTGATGCATTTACCATGTTAGGAAATCAAGTTGCTGCAATTTCAAGAAAGTTAGACCAATTTGGAATGAATTTTTCTCAACCAATTTTCATGATTGAAGAGAATAATTAGGCCAATTGATAGATTCTCAAACATCATTAGAAACTTTGAATGTCATAAATAATAAGCAGAATAACTCATATTCAAATTATTATAACCCAGGTTGGAAGAACCATCCCAACTTTAACTGTAATAACAATTCGGGCGGTAATAACCAGCAATGGGGGAACAACCAAGTAAACCTTGGGAAACTGGAACAATCAAGGGAATAATAATTATAGATCTACTTATCCTCAAGGTTTCAACAGTAATACACAGTTTAAGGAGAATAATTTGTCTATAGAAGAAGTGGTGTTATAAATGGGAAATCAATTACAAAGTCAAGAAGCTACAATTAGAAATATTGAGAATCAATTTGGGCAAATAGCAAACTAAGTAATAGATCCCAAGGAACACTTTCTAGTAATACCGAATCAAATCCAAAAGACCAGAGTAAAGAATAAGTAAAAGTCGTTCAACTTAGAAGCAGAAGAGAGTTGGAAGGTCGGGTTCAAAAAGAAATTGAAGTTGAGAGAGAAGAAATTCAAGAATCAAAAGAGGACGCTCCAAAAGATTCTGAGAGACCTATTTCTCCACTAAACATTGATTTAGAAAAACCACCACCTCCATTTCCTCAGAGACTTCATCAGCAGAAGTGGGATAAGAAATTTTCAAAATTTATGAAAATATTTAAGAATCTTATGATTAATATTCCATTTGTTGAAGCCTTAGAACAAATGTCGAGTTATGTAAAGTTTATAAAGGATATTCTCAATAGGAAAAAGAAGTTTGAAGATAATGAGATTGTTGCACTTAGTGAGGAGTGCAGTGTAATAATTTAGAAGAAGCTTCCTGAAAATCTTAAAGATCCTGGTAGTTTTACAATTGCATGTGCAATAGGAGACAAATTTTATTAGAAAGCTTTATGTGATTTAGGTGCAAGCATTAACCTTATGTCATTATAAATATTTAAAAGATTGGGATTAAGAAAAATAACCCCTACTACTGCAACTCTGCAGTTAGCAGATCGTTCGATAACATACCCGAAAGGAGTTATAGAAGATGCCCTAGTCAAAGTGGATCAATTTATCTTTCCTGTTGAGTTCATTGTACTAGATATGGAGGAAGATAAAGATATACCAGATACCTATTATTTTGGGGAGACCTTTCTTAGCCAAAGGAAGAGCAATGATAGATGTGCAGAAAGGGGATATAACAATGCGCATCAATGATCAAACTGTTACTTTTAACATTTCAAAATCAATGAAATACCCTGCAAAAGGTAAACATAATGAATGCTATATGATGGATATTATAAGATATCTAAGTGAATGCCATTTTAGAACTACTTATGAAGAAAAATTTGAAGAACAAGATTTGGAACACGAACAAGAAGAGGAATTAAATCAATGTGAAAATCTTTTTAAGGAAAATTCAAATTATGTTTGAGAAAATTTTGAAGTTTTGGACACGATAGACAAAGATAAATCATTTTGTTCATCTATTGAAAAACCTATAGAACTAGAGTTGAAGTTACTTCCTGATCATTAAAAATGTCTTTTTAGGATAATCCTCTACTTTACCAGTTATAATTTCCTCAAAATTAACAATGGAAGAAGAGGAAATGTTGATAAAAATTCTGAAAAATTTTAAGAAAGCATTTGGATGGACAATTGCTGATATTAAAGAAATCAGTCCTTCAAATTGTATGCATAGAATTCATATGGAAGAGAACTGCAAACCCAGGGTTGATCCG
>NW_018165021.1:169618-170137 GCF_001263595.1 Phalaenopsis equestris | reverse complement strand
AAGTTGTAAAGAAAGAAATTTTAAAATGGTTAGATGCTGGAATTATCTACCATATTTCAGATAGTGCATGGGTTAGTCCAATTCATTACATTCCTAAGAAAGGAGGAGTAATTGTAATTGTAATTGAATATAATGAGTTAATATCTACTAGACAAGTTGTAGGACGGCGAATATGCACTGTAATTCCATGTGAAATGAACATAATGAGTTAATACCTGCTATATTTCTAAATCAAAATTTTAGTAACTTTTAAAGAAACTCATATACATATCATACATATTTAATTTTTTAAGATTGAAGTGTCACTTGAGGACAAGTAAAATTTTAAGTTTGAGGGATTTTGATACACCTAACATATATAGTGTTTTAATCACAAACATCATACAAAACAACAATTGCAACTAAATTAAGACATCTCTATTGGATGATCGGGAATCCCTCGGAGGAGGTAACCTACGGTTGCTAACGAAGCTTCCCACGGTCTAAATGAAAGTATGAAACTCATTAAATTGAGTTTAG
>NW_018165021.1:156430-169439 GCF_001263595.1 Phalaenopsis equestris | reverse complement strand
GTGCAAAAGAGTTTTGGCGCCTAAGCGCCGGTTAAACAGAGAAGGCCGCGCCTAAGCGCTAGAGGCCCCGCGCTTAAGTGCCAATGGAAGTTATTGGATGAGTAAATTCGGTTTCTGCAAATTTTGAAGAGGTTTTTGAGGCACTCATTGGCTTAATAAGTGGTTATAACCACCATGGAAAAAAATTATAACGAAAGGATGCACCTCTTGGGGAAATACATCGAATCTAGACATATTTTGAAGAGAAACCAAGAAACCTTTTGGAAAATTATAAAAGAAAGAAGAGAGGAATTTAAAAAAAGTCCTGAAAAGGTTCGAAAAAGTGTAGGTCCTGAATGTATTGGAAAGTTTTGAAAGTTCTCATTTGGGGAGTTGGGTCGAAGAGATTTTCAGACACCACTTTTACTTTTATTTTATCATTTTGTTATTTTATTTTGAGTGATTATAAAGAGAAGAGAATCAAAGGAATTTTAAGAGTTTGGTGGAGGACTTGAGGTAAGTTTTTATCGTTTTGTTTTGAAACTACTTTTGGTTTTAATTGAGACTTGTTGTTGGTTTGACAATGATTTTTTCTTTTAAACTAAAGTGTGATTTTGTTTTCTCCATGGATTATGAGTAGTTTTCTTTATCTTTCTTCTTAAAGTGATAAGCAATTAAGTTTTGGACGAAAGTTGTGGAAAGCATTGATCTTAAAATGTGAAAGAAGTTGTGATGATTTAAATCCATGCACTTCATTTACTTCTTGATTTGACCAATCCATATGTTAAAATTTGTTGTGAGAACATGTAAGAACCGGGCTGGTATTAACTCAGTCAATAATTGGAAAGAATCACATGAGGTTGTACGAATGAGAATGTAGTTCATATGATTGAGTGCAAAAAAATAGGGAAATATTCATTGAAGGGTGTAGAGTTAGAGGACTTTAAAGTGACAGGTTAAAGCCCCCAACTTGATTTATTATTTTAGGTTCTGATGCACGATGTTAGTTATAATTTTGCAGGGAATTTAAACAAATTGCAAGGGTAGATGAAGGTGTAGCAACCATACACTAAGTCATAACTTAGCGAGTCCCTAAAAGGTTTTAATGGATGATTTTTTAAACAAAGAATAATAAGTTCAATTGTCCTTGAAAATACCCAAAAGGTTAAAAATATTCAAGGAGCGATCCCTAGGTACTTTTAAATCTTTTTGAAATGTTTTGAGTTCATTTGAACCTGTTATATTGCATAATTGATCATCCCAAGCTTTAGATTTAGTTTCAGTGAATTAATACACCTTATGCTCAGTGAACCTGATATTTTTAATTATCCCAAGAATGGGGTACTCAATTAAATAGTTGATATTTTACTTAAAAGTTTTGTAAGTGGATGCTCCAAAGGCAAGTTTAAGTCATTAAATACTTTTGTCTTTAGTGCATGTAGTCTTTAAATGTGTTAATTGTTAGTTATATTAACTTTTTCTAAACTTCATTAAACAAGTTTAAATATCAAGTCTAGTTCACTATCATGCCCTTAACAATTTTCATGGATAAATTTGCAACTATCAATGTATTTAATTCAAGTGGAATATATTCTTATTAAAAGATCATGTTATATCCAATTCTGGGCTTAAAATGAGTGGATTAGTATCTTTCTAACTTAAGCCCATAACTTTAGAATCATTCAATTTTAAATTGACTTCAAAATTATGATAATTTATAAAATTACAATTTTACCCTTACCATGAAAAGGTGGCAAATTGGTTTCTACCTTTTAACCCATTATATTTCAATCATCAAAAATAGTTTATTAAGAGCAAAATTACCCATTTTCCCTTTATTAATCCTAATTTTGATTAAGACATCAAAATCTAAAATTACCATTTTGCCACTAAGACTCTCCACTTCATAATTTATCAAATATAATTCAAATGACTTTGAAATTTTTAAAGTACCCCACTCATGGGTTAATTAAACTATCAAAGGAGAAAATGTGTTTTTTCTTTCAAAATTTAATTTAATTTAAATAATTATTTTAACTTAGAAAATAGAATTTTAAATTTTAATTTATTTATCTAATCAAAGTAAAATCTTATTGGTCATGGGAAAATTATTAGTGGTCCTATTGGAGGTTCACCTCTAGGTTAGAGGACCACTTGGACAATTTTATAATTTTTCAAGTCATATTTTAATTACTATAATTATTTATTGATTTTAATAATTTAATTAAATAGAAAAATATAATTTAATTATAAAAATTACTTTTTATATTTTTGTTAAACCTCTCTAAGTCCAGAAAACTCAGAGAAACAAACCTTTCTTTTTTACAAATTTTATTTTATTTATTATAATTATCTTTAAAGGAAAATTAGAGAAAATACATTTTTAGCCTTTAAAAATTTATATTTAACTTAAGAAAACTAGGGAAAATATTCTAATGATCCTCAGATGATCAAGATGTAATTAGGAACAGTTTGGTGCAATTTTAAATTTTTGGGCTTTTTAATCATTTTTAATTATTTTTTATTCAAAAATAGGCTTAAAAATAAAGTATTTATTTAAAAATATTTTTTTATTTTTCCTAAGTGCCCCCAATCACAAGGAACTCAGAAAACTACTTTTCAAAATTTTCCTAATTTTTTTTAATTTGTTAAAATTTTATTAATGTTAAAAATGCCATTTTATGTGAAAAATCAACTTTAGTTGTGAAAATTAATAAAAAAAAAAATTGACATTTTTATAGTGAGTTAAAATGAGCATTATTTATAGTGTGGAATTGATTTTGCTAGTTTTTAAAATATATTAATCTTATTTTAAATTTATATGAATTTTTAAGGTTTATTGATTACAATAATCTACATAAATATTAAAAATTTAATTATTTTTAAAAAGTCCTCTAATCATAGGGAACCTACCAAAATAAATCCCATAATTTTTTGATTTATATTTTAATTTATATAATTATTTTAAGTAAAATAACCATCCCAACTTGAGAATTCGGGTTAAATGTGCAGAGATGCCTTCTGACTTTGAAAAAATTGCAAAGCATCCCTACTATCATGAGGAACAAACCCCTAAAATCTCAAGTCATGATGATTATTATATACTTAATTAAAATTAAAAATGTTACAGAGACTATTTAATTAAAATTTAGAGACATGTTAAATAATTTTAATTTTTGTTACATTTTATTCTCTTCTATTCATTGAGCAACATGACATTTTTATTTTATTTTTATGATTTTTCTACACTAATTTATGAATTTTCTAATTTTTGAAATTAAAATAAATAAAAATCCTAATTTTACTAATGAAAGAGAGCCAAATGCAAACCCTAGTAAAATTAAGTTAAAAAATAGAGAAATTTACACACGTCGCACATAATTGTTATGTATTTAAATATCTCACACCTAAACTTTGATATTTACATGTATAACATTTTGATGCATAAAAAGGTGTAATTCTTTTTAAAATAGTGATAATAGAGCTATTTTTGCTGTGATGATTATGATATGAAAGTTGAGGTGCGAGATAAGTACAAAAGCATTGTGTCCTCAAAGTAACTCACTTCCACCCTTCGCTGCAACAAAGAATCAACAAAGGAACCAATGGGAGTGAGCTTACCAAAAGTTTCCAACGTGCTTACACTTCTTTCCACCTCCTATAAAACGTGAAAGCAGAATAAGATAGAAGCACAAAAAAGGAGTTAAACACCTCAAACCCCACAACAATCACCTGAACCATCAATTGCCGTGTTCGTCGAAGGCTTTCTGTAATGCTTTCGGCGGCAGAAGACTCCTGCTTTAGTCCTACAACATAAAAGTAAATACTAAGTCTATTCAATTAACTGTTAAAAGAAAAATGAGTAAAATGAAATTCAACATCATGACCATTTATGTAATTTCTCCATATTTTGGCTTTTTATTTATACGCTATGGAACACTTAAGTTTTATAACTCAAAGAAAACATAGAATTGGCATATCACAAATCTCTAAATACAAATAATTAAACATGTGAATTTGCTTTATCTGAGTGAAAAATAATAAATACAAGAGTTATAAAACAAACATAAACGATATAACGAATAAATCCAACGAAAATTATAAGAAATTTTCACTATGCACCATCGGTGAGTGATTGTAATTTAATCACAATTAGAATCCTATTAGACAAGCACTTGCGATGCTATCCGCCACGCCTAGCTCGTCAAATAATTTGAAGACTTAATTTAGGTGCAAGGCTTAAAGGGAAATTTAATCACTTGTTAGTTATTATTGCTTGGTATAAATAGGGTTTAATATGATTAGGGTTAGGACATGTAATTGTTGTCTAGAACTTTAAGAGTTAGGGTTTAGGAGAGTCTCGTCTACCTTTTCACATGCCCTAATATATTATCTCTGTAGAAACTTGTATCATTCCTATCAAATTGGTATCAATACCATACTTGATAGTAATGACGGACAAAAAAGTCAATGCTTTGGAGGAAAAATTACAGGGAGATGTGAGCCAAATTAAACTGAGAATGGAGGTGCATTTCACGTCCATATTGGAGTTCCACGCAAACTCTCCACTACCTTTGGCGGAATCGAGCGACGGTGTTTGGAACAGGCTTAAGCAACAGTGTTTGGAAGGGATTGCATGACATTAGGGGCAGCGTCGCCTAAAAAAGATTTGGGGTTGCGGATTGAGCGACACGTCATAAGTGGACTTGAGCGGCAAAAGAGACATCAGGAAGTCTGGAATGAGTAGACACAGGCGACTAGCGTGCGACTCGAGCCAAGAGAAGACCTATTTGAAAGCATTTGGCCAGGAGGGATCACGCGAAACAGAAGGGCTGAAGCGAGAGGCAAAATACAGAATGGGATGGTGGCGTGCAATTCGAGGCCGGAGAGGTTTGAATCAAATGATTTCAATCTGGAGCAGGGAACCACAATAGGACTGCATCCAATTGCATCAATGTTTTTTGTTGCGTAAATCACAATAGCATTTCAAGCAAAAGCCAATTCAGAGTATGAGGTAAGCCAGACTAATGGAAGAAGGAAAATTAATATGGGCAAAGAAAAGAAACAAAACTACCGCTCCATGGGTGGAACCAGCTTCATTAGTGGAAATTAGGGAGGAGACTCAACCATAAGGAAGCTGAAGATGTTGATCTTTGAAAGAGATGATGCCTATGGTTGAGTTTATTGAGTCGAGAGATACTTTTTTGTTAATCAGCTGACGAAAGAAGAAAAATTGATGGCAGCGGCCCTATGTCCGGAAAGGAAGGCTCCAGCATGATACCAATATAGAGACTAACATCAACCAATCAAAATATGAGAAGAATTCAAGGATTGATTATTGGAGTGTTTCACAACCATGCAAGAAGGGGATCTGCAAGTGTAATTTTTTTGCATTGGTTCAATAAGGGTCCGTCGTGAAATATAGAGAGAAAGTTTAGAAGCCATCTGGCCATTTGGGGGAGATATTAGAAGCAATGTTGAAAGGAAACTTTATAAAAGGTGAGGCCAGAAATTTGAACAGAACTTCATCTACTGAGTTGGCAAGGACTGAGAAACAACTATGAAATTGGTAAAGTTAGTTAAGGATAAAAACGTAATGAAAGGCTAATAAGAGAAGCACAAGTGGAGCGACATACAAAAATCTCGTAATCATGACAATACCAAAAAATTAAAAGGTGGGATTTCAAAGGTAAGCTCCACAGATCAGGAATAATGAGCTACGAGAAAAGGGGGAACATTCAAATGCCTTACAGAGACAAAGATTCAAGAGAAGTGAGCCAATATGATATAATTTTGATGCGATAAGAAGTTTGCCTCAGGACATGTTGCAAGGATCGGATATTGTAGATTCTCACAATGTGTGATAATGAGATAAGGGATGAAGAAGCATAAGAACTTGCGGTGGAGAAGGAAGAGAAACACGCTCACTTGGATGTGATAAAATCTCATTGAACTCGGTGGTGGAGTTAACACAGAATCACACTATAAAAATTCGAGGACAGATAAGAGAACAAGACGTGGCGGTGTTGCTAGATAGTGGTGTCACCCACAAATTCACCTCCAATCAAGCAATGGAGCAATTAGGGGTTGAGATGATTGACATAGAAAATTTTGGAGTAATGATGAGAATAGAATGGGCAGAGAATAGCAGAGGAGTTTGTGAATGATGGAGGGTAATTTTGGGACCGTAAGGTATTCAAATTTCATCCCTTAGACTTATATTTAGAGAGCGCTAACATGATATTGGGTATAAAATAGTTGCAATCCTTAGGGGAGAGACTAAGATGAATTGGAAACTCCTAACAATGTGATTGCATGAGGGAGATAAGACAGTGGTGCTTCACGATGACTCTAATTTGTGCAAATCCATGGTTAGGGCAGGGCAATTTAGGAAGCAAGGTTGGGGTTCTTGATCTAGTTGCATGACATGGAAGAGATATGATACGAAACTGACAAAGATTTTGGCACCGATCCAATAGCTCTTACAACAATTTGCAGAAGATTTCCAGTTGTCGCATAGATTTTCGCCTTGAAAGGAACATGAGCATGTGATAAGCCTGAAACTAGTTGTTTCTCCCATCAGTGTACACTCATACCACTACCACCAAGTGCAGAAGGATGAGATTGAGAGATTGATCTGAGACATGTGGGAGGCCAAGATCATACAACCAATTTGAGCCTCTTCTCTAACCTAGCCTTCCTGGTGAAGAAGAAAACTGGGAGTTGGCATTTTTATGTGGATTATTAGGCAGTGAAAAATGTAACAGTACCAGACAAAATTTTCAACCTGATGATTAATGAGCTAATGGAAGAGTTGTTTGGAGTTGTACTATTCTTCAAGATCGACTTGAAGTCAGGATACTACCAAATCTGGATGCGGCTAATATATGTGCAAATGTTTGCATTTCAAACTCATGAGGATCACTACAAAGTTTTGGTTATGGCATTCAGGCTCACTAATGCTCCAACTACATTTTAATCACTGATAAACAAAGAGTTTTAGTTCCTCAAGAAGTTTGTGTTGGTGTTCTTTAATGATATTTTAGTGTGTAGTTGTTCCTTAGAAGACCCCAATTATCATTTGAAGGTGTTGACGGTATTCGATGAGTACCAACTCTACGATAACTTAAGAAAGTATTCCTTTGCCCAACTGAAGGTGGAGTACTTGGGACATAAAGTGTCGGCTGCAGAGGTGTCAGAGGATTCATCGAAGGTGGCGACAATCTGGATTAGCCACTACCTAAGAAGGGTTGAGAGGATTTAAGGGACTTACATGATACTATAGAAAGTTCGTGAAAGGTTACAATTAGATTGTGAGATCGTTGATAGAGCAATTGAAGAAGAATAACTTTCAACATGGGGAAGCAGCAACCCAGGCTTTTGAGAAGTTAAATAAGGTAAAGACAAGTGTACCAGTGTTGGCATTACCTAACTTCAGCCAACTATCCATCGTAGAGATGGATCCTCCAAGCTATGGATTAGGCGTAGTCCTCATACAGTGCCAAAGACCCATCAATTATTTCAATTAAGTATGGGAGAATGTGATAACGAATTTTATTGAAGGTTTACCTCGTTCAAAAGAATTTATTGTTATCTTAGTGGTGGTGGACCAATTGAGCAAGTACGCTCATTTTGTCCCCCTACACTGCTAGTTTTACCGTCGTTATTTTTATACAAGGTTATCCATTTGCATGAGATTCCATAATCGATAGTGTAGGATCGACACAATGTCTTTTGAGTCATTTCTAAAGGGAGTTATTTAGAATACAAGGGAACATACTAAACAAAAGTATAGTGTACGACCTACAGATTGATAGACAGACTGAAATTGTTAATTGAAGTGTGAAAACCAATTTGCATTGCTTTATTTCTAGCACACCCCAGCAATGGGATAATTGCTATCCTGGGAAGAATATTGGTATAATACTCCGTATCATACAACTTTCCAGGCCACCCCTTTTAAAATCGTATATGGTGTGATCTACCACATTTTGTGCATTATGGACAGTACCACGCCAATGTCACTGGTGGATCAGTACTTAGAAGAGAGGGTAATGTGTTGGCGAAACTGAAGAGATTTTTATTGAAGACTCAACAATTTATGAAAAAACAAGTTGATGGACAACGAAGGGATGTAAATTTTTTTGTGGGAGATAGGGTGTATCTAACAATTCAATCCTATCGACAAAAGACATTGGCAAGATGCAGGAATGAGAAGCTATCTCAACACTATTTTGGTCTTCATGAGATCACAAATTGCATTGGTGAGGTGGCTTATCATTTAAATGTGTCGCCTTCATCAACACTTCTAGTGTTCCACGTATCACAACTGAGATGCTCTATTAATGAAAATGTGCCCTCTTCTTCTCCTACCTTGACTAAGGATATGAAAAATTATTTTGGAGGCACTGGAGTTAAAAAGGGTGTGTCAGGAATGCATAGGTAGGAAAGAAGTATTTATTCAATGAAATGGGTTGCCAGATATGATAACCCGTGGAAGACATAAGACTTGATTCAACAATAATTTTTTCTTTTCCACCTTGAGAACAATGTGTCTTATTTGAAGGGAAGTAATGTTAGACCGGCACTAACGACGCTTTTTGCCATGCCAAACGCACCAAATAATTTGAAGACTTATTTTAGGCAAAAGACTAAAAGAGCAATTTAGTCATTTGTTAGTTATTATTAGTTGATACAAATAGGGCTTACTATGATTAGGTTTAGGGCATTTGATTGTTGCCTGAACTCTTAGGATTTAGGATTTGGGAGATAATTGCCTATCTCTCAACTTGAAAGCTTATTTTTTATGCATTTAGTATTGTGCTGTTTTATTTTGAAACAGGTGGAATAAAATATATTATTTCAACTCAATTTTTTGTGAAAACTTGTCTTGTTCCTATCAATTTTCACTTGAGGTTAAAATTTAACAAAGCCAAAAGCATTTGAAAACCAATAATAAGTTATTCCAAAAAAAAAAAAAAAGCGAATCAAAGAAATAAAATGTCTAACTAGGAAATTCAAGCATCAAACCAGTACAATCCAATTTGCACATAAAACATTAAAGACGGGAAAAAGAAATATAGCTGAAAATTATCATATTACATGTCTTAGCCTATCAATTTATAGACTCCTCATCCCTAAATCAATAAATATAGTTGTCACAAGATAATCGCAATATGATTCCAAATAACTATCCAACTCAGAATTAAAATCTGATCCAAAAATGATAATTAAAATAGTTTTTTTTTTCTTTTTTTTCTTGCTGCAAACAAAAGCAAACCACCCCCAGTAAATTCTCTGAAACCAAAATTCTTAAGTTGAAGCAAGCAAAATGACAAAATCAAGCGACGTAACAATGCTCGCAAGAAAAGGCCATCGAAAAATTATAACAATAACATGACCAGCAAGGAATCACACATCACAAGGGATGCTTCAGTTATGCTTTAATCTACCTAACTTGAAAAAGTCCACACTAATAAATTTAGCATTTGATACTTATCAACAATATTAGAGCATAAATTTTCAGCATCTTATAAGGTAATGAATGACTCATCACAAGCAAATATATCATAACAGTGAACAAGTTTCTTGAAATCTAACATCAACAGCGCCACACATAATATTATCATCCAGCATACCCTCCATACCCTGAGGAGCAATTGGTGAATCATCTAATAAAGGTTCTTGTGTAATCACACAAAAGAGTTGGAAAATAAATCCAATAAATTGACAATAAAAACATGAAATAAAATTAAATTAGAAATTAAAATTTTGAATAATGCTAGAATATCCTGAAACAATTTTCAGGCATGAATTCCAATGCACTGCTCTTATGTTGTTTTTCGCTTGCAAGTTTGCATTTCTCAAGCTCAAGTGCAATCTGGAAAGAAATAATGCAAAAAAAGAATATATACAAAAGAAAGAAATTGTCCACCACACAAATAAAAAATGTAAATAACAAATAAAATTGTTCACAATATCAAATGAGCTTATTAAAGAAGGAAATTAACAATATAAAGGCATGAGCTTAACATATCATCATGTATTAGGAAGTACCAAAACCCACCCCTGGTATTGTTCTTTCCAAGAGTTCAACATTGTGTGGGCAGACACTACAGCTTCTTCTGTGGGCAGTTGTTGAGCCAAAAGATCAAGCCTAAACTGAAGTGATCTAAGCAATGCCAGGCCATCCTGTGCAGTGCCATTGAGTCTAGGGAGAGAATTCCGGTCCTGAATACCCTTTCCAGATTTCCCACAACATTGAATTTCTTTTATGTTGTCCTGAATGTGATTCACAGTTTGATCCCATGTCCTTTTCACATCATCAACAGCAAGTGAAACTTCGTCCATTAAAGCCTATAAATGTAGCAAAAATAAGCAAGCCATCAAGAGGACAGCCCACACCCCATTCTCATATAGTAAAATGTAGGGAAGCTCGCATACATACAACACAATTCTTTGTATTTACATATCAAAAGTTTGATAGTTAAACTTATAAAACCTTGTTGTCATAAACCTATGCATGAAAATGTATATTTCACTTTTAGAAAGATAGTGATTGTGGTATTTTTTATGTGATGTTGAGTGGCATGCATGCAAATATAAATGTTTGGGCATCAGATATCTAAATACATAAGATTTGTGTGGTATGTATATAAACACGCTTAAAATGTATTCTTGGAATAAACACATACATATTGAATTTCCAAAGAGACGATAATCACACTCAATTTCAGGGCAGATCACCGTCAAAGATTTTTTAAATGCAAATTAATGCTGTGAAATGAATTCAATGTAAATACAGAGAAGATATTTAAAATGCAAATCATGCCATTCATGACGTTACGGCTCTTCATCAATAAAATTTAAGAAACGTTATTTGTTATCTCCAATATAGACTTCATCAAGTGAAAGCAATAATAATAATAATAATAATAAATACATCAAAATATAGTGTAGAACCTAGCAGCACATACACTTTATCTGACCCTGGCAGCACATCCACTTTATCTTTGGTTACTACTTGAACCATCTTGTATTGTTATCTTAAAAGCCACAATATTAAAAACCACAATAACAAATTCTAACAAAATAATTAAATTAATAACAACAACTTCCTCATTTAACCCACTGCTAGTTGCTAACTCTTCATTTCTTAATTTCTCAACAAGTATATTAAGCAATTTTTTTCTCATAAAATATCTCTTATTTTGCACGAAAAATCCAGCAATATTTATAAAATTGTAGGCTGCTTTGAAAAAGATGCAATTTGTAAATGATTTTTAGCCAAAAAACAGCTTTTGTATACCTGCATTGTGTGATGTTAGCATCCGCTATTTTTGTAAGCTCTTTGCAGTTTGCACCATCACAGTGTTCGAATTATAATCTACATATTTTGCTCCTAATTTAAGATCTATTTGAATGTCATCCTGAATGATTTCTTTAAAAATTTATTTGCAATTTTTAATATAAATATCACCAATGATAACTTTAGCTTCAACCACATTTATTTTTTAGATCTCTCTCAAAGAAATTGGCTAGACTCTTAATTTTAGCTAGAGAAATATAAACACAAACAGCAGGGTTGATAAATTCATGATCTATTTAATAATGAAAACTTTTTTTACTGAAGTGTAATCCCAACTATGCAAGTTAAAATTGGTTACAATAGCTTGGAATTTGAAAATTTCAAATCAATCAGAATAATAATTGATTTAAACAACAATATCATACACCATATTTTTCTATAATAACAATTGTGCTCATTCATTTGATACTATCAATTAACAAAAATCAAATCAATTAGTTTATTATCAAAGTAAAAAATATTTTGGTAGCAATTAGCAATTCTTAGGCAGTTAAGTAATAAAGCTAAAAAAAATTGTCAAAATTAGAGAAACATATACCTTAATAAAAGATCTAAGAAAGATTAACTGAGAGAATGAGAGGAAAGTATGACCGCAATCTAGCAACATAAAATCTAAAGATAAGTTAAATTGTTAAAAATAGGATAGAAGAGAAAATGAAAGAAAAAAAAAGAACAACAATCGATTGAGAGCTAGTGAAGTTTGTGAATTGCGACGTGCGCTTATGAAATCTAAGTGAATGATAAGTTGAGCCAACAAAAGTCGTCTTTATTTGCATTTCTAAAAATCTGACATATGTTGGGTCGTCAATGACGATGCTACGAACAAGGAGAGCTAATGAGAGTGTGATTAGCATCTGCGACTATGAGTTAAGACTTTCATACCCCGGGCCCAAACAGATGATAGACCCTGACAACGTAGGGCATAATAAAATAAATTGAACATGTTTTATATTGACAAAAAAAAAGATAGTATGCTAACAATTATAAAAGGGGTTTTTACTTGGCAGGCTGACAACAAATCGATAAGCCAATGTTTTAATGTTTCATTCTTCCAACCACCCAAAACATCAAAACCCTTCGTTTCAACTACCAAAACGCACGCCACTCGCACAATGTCTCCTCTGTAAAGTTTGTTGTCGATTCCGTCTCCCTCCATCGTCGTCGTCTCACAGGTATGCCGAACTCCGTATACGTCGTCTAAGAGGAACCCCTTCCATCTGAGAACCCGCCATTTCCCCTTTCCCGCCATCCATCTACAACCAGGAACCGAAGACCTCTGAAACAATCCCATCTTTCTCTTCTTCTTCCCCTTCCGCCCTCGCTGAGCTTCTTCTTTCCCTTCCCCCTACCTTTACTGAGAAACTCATAATGCAGCCGCTGCTAGAGCATGAAAGGAGGCAAATGAAGGTTTTCTCCTGTAAATTTATCTCCAACAGAATTTGTAAATCTGAGAGTTATGACAAGATGGAATAGAAATGAGATTTAAGATTTTGTAGGATTTATAGTTGTCCTTTTTACTGTTTGGAAGGATTAATGTTGTTTCTCTTACAATGACGAAAGGGACACTGCAGAATGAATGAATGATGAATATAACTGTTTGTGCGATCAATTCTCCTCCGCCTTCAGCCTTCCAGCTTAATTACCTCGTGGACCTTTCAGTGG
>NW_018165021.1:150292-156081 GCF_001263595.1 Phalaenopsis equestris | reverse complement strand
TTTTTTTTTTTTTTGCAGATTAATCATTAGCATGAAAACTTTTCTTAGTTCTATTTCTTGATTCTTTTTTTTACTCATTGGCACCAATATATTGCCACCACTTACATCAAGCATTTCAAGTTTCCAACTGCTCTATGTTTGTGTTGGTAGCCTCTCTCTTCTTGAATAACATATAAGCTTTGGTGTTGCTATGTAGTACCCGGTTAGTCAGGGAAATAAATTGTGTGATTTCTACAAAATTTATATTTTGAACAATCCAGTGAGCATCAGAACCCATGAAATAGGTCTGCATCGCAAATATAGAAGTTGAAGCATAATCTGATTTTAGTAAAATATTTTCTTTGGACGAGTAAACGAAAATTCACTAATATTTTCATGATTGTATTTCTTTGTCTCTATGTAGATAATTTGAAACTCCCTGTCACACGGTGATGAAATGGTCGCGTATTATCATTGAAGCTTTGATGGTGTTAGCAGATACACATATGAGCTTGATAAATATATCAATGGGCAGTTGATGAACAAAATATCTAATGAGATGTCTTTAGAGGTTGACTCTCTAAATTAAAGATTCAACGAGTTTGAGACAATTATTCAAAAACTGGTCATTTCTGAGAATTTTGTGATGAAGTGTAGGGCGAGTGATAGAAAAAGAATTGTCACGCTATGTTCTTAAGCTGGTTGTCCACGGAAAGTGCGAGTTTCAGCTTGGGCGGATGAGCAAACATTTGAAATAGGGAAAATCGAAGGCTTATATTCGTGCCAAGGTGTGAATAGTGTTGGTAACAAACAAGCAACGTCCATATGGGTGGCTAATGAAATACAAGATATAGCGAAAAACTTATCCAATTATGACCAAAACAAATCAATTCTGCTTTGAAAAATAAGTACGGGTCAACACTATCATATATTAAGTTATGGAAATCCAGGCAGCTGCACGGGGATCAAATATTTGGAGTAGTTGATGATAGTTTCAATTGTGTACCTACACTGTACGCTGAGCTTATTAAAAGGAACTTGGTTTCTCACATTACTTTTGATTACAATGACACTGATTAGGCGTTTGAGAGAATTACATCACTTTTTAGGGTGTGGATTGATGGGTTCCTAGCTAGTTGAAGACATCTCGTGGGGCTAGATGCATATCATTTAAAATTCAAATATTTAGGAGTGTTACTTTCAGCCAATGCCTTGGATAAGAATAATTGATTTTTTACAATTGCATTTACACTTGTTGAGCTTGAGTCGAAGAAATATTGGGAATGATTTTTGAGGCATTTAGCTTTATTTTTTGAGCTTGAAGTTGAGCCATTAAAATTTATCTCAGATAAGGAAAGGGGGTTCGTTGAGGCACTTAGGGGTGCATTTCCTAATGATGAGCATAGGGTTTTCAATTGTCATTTGTGGAAAAATATTTAAAAATATCACCATTTTCATGATAGCAAGCCAATTCGACACACTGTTTAGTTCGATGCAAATGCATATATTTTAATACGACACACTGTTTGGTTCGCTGCAAATGCATATATTTTAATAAAAAGTTTCAGGGAAGTTGAAGTTTAGCCAGGGAAGTGTTGTATTAGTTTCCGCAACTGAGAACTACATACGAAAATTAACTACAAAAAAGATAAGTTCATTATCAGAAATTCAACAACCTTAAAGGTCGAGGTCGAGAGAGATAAAAAACGACATGAAGTTGATATCTAACAAAAAGAGTGCTCTTACCTTTTGTTTATTTATCTGTTTGAAAATTATCTACACAAATTAGTTGTCAATATTATAGTAGATAAATTAAATGACATAATTGGCCACTAATAAAGTTGTTTTGATGCCTCATTTTTTTTCTTATCACTGGCAGGCAACATTGGTTTATTTCACGATTGGATAGTGCTTTTGTTACCACCGGAGGTTTTCCTCCAAGCAATAGAATGTGCTAGCAAACTCCTTAAAAGTTTCACTAAATATATAGTGATTGTAATTTCTTTTTTCTTGCAGGGCTATGTGCTTGATTGACTTTGGGATTCAAATTCATCGAGACGACAAGTTAAATGTTAACCAAAATCAATTGTTGGATAAGCTAGTTATCTCAAACAGCGCACAGATGAATAAAAAGAAAAAAAAGATCAACAAAAAAATTTGCATAAGAAAAGGAACTTTGAGTTTTCTGCATTCAAAGAGCCTGTTTTATTTGTTTGCTATCTATGAAAAAATTATGTATATGTATTAAAAAGGCATTGGGTGGATGTAGTGAAGAACATCGATGTGTCGATTCATAGAAATATATATGGAACCTGATTATATATATTTTTGCATGAATCACTTTCAAAAATTAAAACTTCTGTCGGGGTGGATGAGATGAATCCAAAGAAAGAAGAAACTGAAGCATATAAAGGATGAGGAGACGGGAGCCATAGAAGCGGTGAACGAAGCAAATGGCAAAGAAGCAGTTCCAAATAAAACTTCTAAGATGAAAATGGAACATCGAAAATCAGGAAAAGGCAATGTCGAAAGAGTGATCAATTTGTAATTTTTATATCTTTTTTTATGTTTGTTTTTTGTTTCCAGATGGTCTTAATTGTATTGTATCCCGAGAAATTATGATTCCCTATTGTTTCTGATTTGAGGTTTTTTTGTGTTCTAGTGTTTGTAATTCATCATTTGAGATTTATCTTATCGTTTTTTTTTTCTTCGGGGCTCATATTTTTTTGTGTACTTTTAACATCGAAGCTTTTATTTGAAATATAAATGATGTTTTGAGCAATCGATATTAAAGTAGCCTCGACTCATTGTTATAATCAGCAATAGTGAACATTTCTTCTCCTTCCTGATCTAGCAGTGAATTTATAATTTGTTGGAGAAGTTGAAGAATTGAGATAAGAGAGTGTTCGTTTTGTAATGAGTAGACTTTAAGGTTTATGTACTAAAGAACATTACTTTTTTGTAGACGAATTTATGATTTGGGCTGTAAATACTACAGTTTTGTGTCAGATATATACCAAAAATACAGTCTCTTAAAAATGATAACCATAAATACTGCCGAACAGTAAAAATGAGGACTAAAAATCCTACAGAATCTTAGATCCCGTTTCTCTTCCTTCTTTCCTTAACTCTCAGATTTTGGAGAAATTGCAAAGTTGCGCGAAGAGGGGTGGGAGAAAGGGGGGAGAAAGATAGGAGTTTTGATGGTCTTTTTATGCTGCATCCAAAAAGTTGTCTTCTAGGAAGCTGTAGCAGCAACTGCTAACTCCGATAGTGGCAAAAGGGTAAGAAGAAGAGGAGTTTCGAAGGACTTTCGGACGCAACAATCCAAAAGCTTTTTAGCAAGCCATTGCAGCGACTGCCTACTCCGACAATGGCGGAAGGGAAAGAATAAGAGAAAGATGAGAGTGTCGTGGAGGTAGCGACCCGAGCGAATAAACATACTATGGAGACAGCGGCCTGAAGAATAAGTGTGTCGTGGAGACGATGGCCGAAAAGATTAGGCGTGACATGGAAACAACAGTCCAAGAGAATGAGTGTTCAGAGAAGTCAGCGACCCAAAAGGGTGGGCATGTCATGAATAGAGCGGACTACAGCAGCCTAACAGATGGGTGTGTCATGCGGACAATGACCTGAGAGGGTGGGCGTGTCGTGGAGGCAGCAACCCGAAGAATGGGTGTGTCATGAAAACAATGATTCAAAAAAGTCCCAAAAGTTGTGTATGTTGTGAAGGAAGTGACCCGAAAGAATAGACGTGTCGTGGAGACAGCAGCCCAAAAGATTAGTATATCGTGAAGTCAGTGATCTGATAGACGTGTCGTAGAGGCAACGACCCAAAAAATGAGTGTGTCATGCAGACAGTGACTCGAAAAGATGAGCGTGTCGTGGAAGCAGAGACCCAAAGATCGCGTATGTCGTGAAGGAAGTGACCCGAAAGAATAGACGTGTTGTGGAGGCAGCGGCCTGAATGGTGAGTATATCGTGAAGGTGGTGACATGAAAGAATGGGTATGTCACGGAGCTAGTGACCGAATGAATGAGTGTGTCATGGAGGGGATGTGTCATGGAGACAGTGACACGAAAAAATGGGTATGTCATGGAGCTAGTGACCGAATGAATGGATGTGTCATGGAGACAGTGACACGAAAAAATGGGTATGTCATGGAGCTAGTGACCGAATGAATGGATGTGTCATGGAGACAGTGACACGAAAAAATGGGTATGTCATGGAGCTAGTGACCGAATGAATGGATGTGTCATGGAGACAGTGACCTCAAAAGGTGGGCGCGCGTATCGTGGAGGCAGCGGCCCGAATAATGGATATGTAGTGGAGGTAGTAACCTGAAAATGATGATGATTCTCATTGAGGAAAATCATATAAATGGGGTGTGTGTATGAATGGACACTCAAAATACAACTCAGGTATGTGATAATTATTATGTAAGATCTCATACAAGACACGTAGCAAGAGAAGTATCGTGTTCGGTCACCTAGGGTATAGGACACCATTGAGGAGAATTACACATTGTCCCAATAAAAACCAAACACATATGCAAATGATAAGCACATATAGGGTATAGTGCACAATGCAAGAAAGCAATCAAACACTAATGCACACGCGAAATATACACTACGCAAGTGATAGGTCGACCGAGGCAAGAAACCAATTGGATCAAAGGGTCGGCCGATCGAACTAAAGTGATCGGTCAACCTTGACGAGGCAGCCAGTCGGACCAAAGTAGTCAGTCGACTAGGCCGAGGCGACGGATCAAGGCAATGTGCTAAGCTAACCGGGTCGGGACTGCCGATCAAGGCAAAAAGTGATCTCGACTGGGCTAGAGACAAAAAGTGACTGAAGCTGTCAGTCAAGGCAAAAGTGATGCTGATCGGATCGGGGCAACCAGTCTAGGCAGAAAGTGATATCGATTTGGCAAGAGCAGTCAATCGAGGCAAAAGTGTGATGCATGAAATGCAACAATATATGGTGCAAATGATCCAAACAACAGTGAGTCATATTCATGCTAACGATCTCATATAGACGCCTAAGGTTTTAGCTATTGGATGTGCGAAATAACCGTCTACTGCTTAGACAAGGCATATTGGGAGCTTCACCTTCGGATCTCATAAAATGAAAATTTTCACGACATTGTGGAATGAGTTAGCTATAAAGTTTTTTACATTTCACAACTCCTCATGATTTTGCAACAAAACTTTTCTCTTATTGCAAAATCCAAACATCTCAACCCCTCCAAGGAAGATTGGGGAAAGTCAAAGCAAAGGGTAATTGACATTTCAACCCACTAGGATTTATGTATAGGGTCGCAAAAGGAGATCGCTCCGCTCAGCATAGGATTTGACCACATATGGGATTCCTAACATAGGGCTTCCTCTAGAAAATCAACAGTCAATCCAATGAAGTGTGATCGCGCCGACTAGTGTCAGTCTGTCAACTCGTCCCGTGTGGGCAACCGGACCCACAACGTCTAGCCTAAACTAATCCTAGGGCTAGCTAAGAAAGAAAAACACAGGAATTGAAGAGGTTATACCGTGGCGATGGTTACTTGATGTCCGGCGAAGCCCGAGAAGAAACTCTACCCAAAAAGAGAGAGGAGACACCCACTTTTTTCTTCCAAGAATGAAGAAGCTCTCCCCGCAAGGAGATTCCAACGAACGTCACGAATTCACCAGCGGTAGATGTCCGTACCGCGCGCCGAAGTATCTCGCGAGAGCTTTGTTAGGGGGGGAGCCCGATCTGGGAGGAGGCTGCGCTGTGAGCACGGCCGCCAAAAAGTGACGTCGGCGGCGGTCCGG
>NW_018165021.1:134467-150141 GCF_001263595.1 Phalaenopsis equestris | reverse complement strand
CGCGAAGAAAAAAGAGGGGGAAGTCAACGCGGTGTGTGAGGCGACGCCGGCGGCGAGCCCGTTCGAAAACGAGGAGACGGCTCGGTTTAGCGAAAGAGGATGGCGAGGTGGCGTGCGTGCAGGGCTGTCAAGACGGCTCGTTGTTCGCGAAGCTCTTGTTGGGCTCGCTAAGAAGTTAAGATAAGTCGTCCGTGTTTGGCCGTTTTGAATCCAAATGTTAAGTTTATACACGTATAAGTAGTGTTTTAAAAAAAATTTAATTGTCTACCAAGCTACAAATATTTATAATCAATTAATATAATAATTAAAAAAGTGGAATAAAAATTATTAAATTAGATTCAAATAATGTTTTAATATAAATAATAATTTTTAAATATTGTTCAAATACTTATCGTCTTATGACTTCGTGATTAGGGTTGCTCTTTGTCCACTTATCGTCTTATGACTTCGTGATTAGGGTTGTCTCTTTGTTCGTGAACAACTCGTGTTCGACTTGTCAAGCAAACCAGCCGAACACGAACACATTTTTTTAGTTCGAAATATAAACGAGCTGAACACGAGCTGAGCATGCTCGTGTTCGGCTTGTTTAAAAAAATCTAATTGTCTACCAAGCTACAAATATTTATAATCAATTAATATAATAATTAAAAAAGTGGAATAAAAATTATTAAATTAGATTCAAATGATGTTTTAATATAAATAATAATTTTTAAATATTGTTCAAACACTTATCGTCTTATGACTTCGTGATTAGGGTTGTCAAAAGGATTCTTTGTTCGTGAACAACTCGTGTTCGACTTGTCAAGCAAACCAGCCGAACACGAACACATTTTTTTAGTTCGAAATATAAACGAGTTGAACACGAGCTGAGCATGCTTGTGTTCGGCTTGTTTACGTGTTCGGCTCGTTTACACCCCTATATGGGGGAATTATTTTTTAATATCTATTATTTATAAGAATTGATTTCTGTGTAGCTGGCTCTTTGTACGAAATCATTGTTAAATGGGCATTTTTCTTACTCAAAATTGATGTTCAGATGCTCTCTCGCAGTTTTTTTCGTCATCTGAGTTTATCTGAAAAAATTCATGGATGAATGTGTCAATTTAAGCAAGTATCGCGTGTGGCGTAGCGAATGAAATCTCTTGAAATGAGTGAAGTCGTCCGTCAGACAAAATGCCAACCGGTCTTTGCCTAAGCAACTACCAAAGTCTAACAGGAAGACCCCGGCCACTTGCCCATTCAATGTATGTTGGAAGGTCTGAAATGGATGTCTCGCACTACGAGAATCAACTTGTGCATCAAACAATGTTCCATAAAGCTCCAGTAGACATTCTACACTGAAGACATCAAAAATTGATGTCAACATCATCATTTACCTCTAGGGTTCACCCGTGAGATCACTAGGACGAGCTTATCTTTGTCGTCGAGCACGATCGAATTTACATTTTCATGCACATGTTCGCACTCATATGGCATGAATTTTTAAATTGAATTAAAAATACTCTTTTTTGCACTGAATGCATATGTTAGCACCATCGATTACTCTCCTCGGCTTGACCAATCACTAGCACCAGTCGACCAGTTTGACCGACCCTTCTTCGGCGATCGGTAGTCCATGCCATCCAATCGACCACTTTCATCGACAGATCTACTCCGCTGGTCTGTTCAATTTGACCGACCCTCCTCCGTCGATCAGTCGCCTACACCGGACTGACCAATTTGACCAACCCTCCTCCGTCGATCGACCTCCCATGTTAGTTCGATTGATCACTTTCGTCTGCTTGACTGGTCGGCTGTCATCCATTCGATTGGTTAAACATACCCTTCATCATCGATCAGTTGCCCACGTCGGTCTGATCAACCACTCGTCGACTTATCAACTGTTACAATTCCGATTGATTTGACCAATCATCCTAGATCATCCTCCACGCCCATCCAATCGACAAGTCATGTCGGCTCGCCAACTTAGTGTCACCAGCCCGACCAACCCTCCTCCGTCGGTCGACCTCCCATGTTGGTTTGATTAACCACCATCCATTCGATTGGTTAGACCTGCCCTTCTTCATCAATCGGTCGCCCACGTCGGTCTGATCTACCACTCGTCGACTTAACTAATCAACTGCCATCAATCCAATTGATTCGACCAACCCTCCTTTGATAAGTCGTCCACGCCCATCCAATCAAAAAATTATGTCAGCTCAACCAACCTGCCTCCATCGGCCCGACTTTGTCGATCGACTCCACTTGAATAGTGTATGATTGCATTTTCGTTTTATTGCTTGCATGAACACATTCACTCGTGCACCCCTTGGTGCACCTGTGAGCATATGCCCCATACGCTCATGGTGGGTCTGTGTCGTACTTAAGCATAAAACTTGATGCATGTTCCTTGACATTTTCATGTCACTGTGCATCATGTCCTTTGTGTTTGCATTTGCATTTGTGCTCATTTTCCAGTTTCTTTGCATAGTATACTGTATGTTTGCATGTCATGTGTTAATGATTTGCATTTGAGTTATTGTTCTAGCACACTCATGTGTCTTTTTTGGGAACGACTTGCACTCTAAGTGTACCCTTTGTGTGGCTCTCCCGTAACAAGGATCACACTCATCATGACATCTATGTGTCTTTCTCGAGTCACCTTTCCTCGCACACTCACCCTTCTTGAGGCACTGCCTTCTCGACACACCCATTCACAAGTCACTGCCTCCTCAGCATAGTCAACCTTACTTAGTCACTACCTTTGTACACTCACTCTTCTGAGTTACTATTCCTTGTACACTAATCCACCATTCAGGAACTAATCTATCATTCATAAGTGGTGTTATGTCTCATTGTTATGTCGTTAGAAATAACTCAACACAAAAACTATCATAAAACCGTCGGAAATGACATTTTTATCGAAAAAAATTTAAGCCATAGGTTATAGCATTTTTTCCCGTGGTGGATGACAGACTTTTATTCTGACAACCGACTTTTCCTCCAAAGACTGACTTATCTCCGACAACCGACATTTTTTCAGCTAGAGAACTTTTCCCCCAACCTTGACCTTTTTCCTTCGACGACAAAATTTTCCCTTGACGATCGACTTTTCCTCAAACCACAGACTTTTCCTCCAATATGAAAATTTTCCTCTGATGGCTGACTTCTTTCGTCGATCGGCCACCAGAACCCGACATCTCCCCCAACAAAAGTCTCCAGAATGACAGATCTAAAAGATGACAACAAAGATACCAAAATTGAGCACAAAAAGTGCATAACAGGGATTATCATAAACAAATTATGTGTTCAATATTTTTTTTGATAAATTTCTTTTTCTTTATTGTAGCTGTCACTATCAAAGTAACATTTATACTAAAAAATGGTATGCATGGATCTCAAGATGATCCAACAATCGTAATAAGAGGAACTAGAATGCTCTTTGCTCTTCTCTTTAAAGCAAGATTAAATATGTAATTTTTATATTTTTGCTATTCTTATCTTCTGTAAATAAGAGAACTATATGATGTATGAGGGACTTTTGGATCTCCCACCCCTTAACACATTTCCTTATGAAATAAAATGAGTCGTCGGCCACGGGAACACCCCATTCTCCCCGAACGGGAGAAGTTTCTCTCCTCCTCCTCCTCCTCCTCTCTCTCTCTCTCTCTCTCTCCCTCTCTCTCTCTCTCTCCCTTTCTCTCCCTTTCTCAATTCTCTTTTCTTGCTCTAATACTCTATTACTTGGACATGATCTACCAGACAGATTTGGATTCAATTATATATATATATATCCAACATATTAGTGTGCTTATTAAATATAAATTGTTACATACTACGATGAATTTGAAGTCTCTCCAAACATGAATATGTACTTTTGTCTTATAATTTTTTTTCCACTTTGATAAGTAAAGATACAAAAAAAGCCATTTGTAATTGAAAATTGAAAGCGGATGGTATAACTTATTGATAGTTTAACCAACTTCTCTTCGAAACTCAATATTAAACTATTTGCTCACATTGATTAGATCATATAGACATTAGTGTTACAATTATAGAACAGACTCTCACTATTATTTATAAAAGTATATGATAAGTTGCTCACAATAATATCTCAGGCTAAATAGCAATAGCTTGACTTCTATTTATTTGTTGAAGAACATTGCACATTGATCCCAACAAAAGTACATGCTGCTCAAGCATCACTACATGAATAGTTTGCTCAAATGTAGTGCTCTATAACTCATCAAGATAAAAAAAAATCATATTTTATAGAAATATTTATATATATTTTTAAAAGCTACAGATATTTCAAATTTTAGCTTATGAAAATAATAATTTTAGTATAAAAATTAAATGCATATTTTACATAGAAATCCAATATTTTTTATATATAAAAAAATCATGTTAATTACTCTCATTAACCTAATAGAAGATATTATATAATACAATATTAAATCAAAGTACTTGATAAGAGATTTTTTAATTAATTTTTTTTTAAATAGGATTTTATCATAATGAAAAATAAATTCAGCCTTGAATTAATAGTAAATCAATTGCATTCATTCAATAAAATCATCACATATAGTTATATTTAGAGTTTTTTTTTTCAGTGTCTTTTTATGTTTAATTAAAGATAAGAAAATACAAAAAATAAAATATTAAAAGTTTAAAATATAATGAAATATTTATTTTCGCTAAATTTAAAAAAATAATCGTAACAATGTCATTTTTGAATGATGTGTTGAGCACACCTGATCGTTGTTGTCCGTCATCAATTGTGGCTCCCTATTCTTGTCATTAGCATTATTGAGAAATTTGCATGCATACCACACAATATATCTAATACTTAATATTTGTTATTTCTTTTTTTATAACAACTTACTAATTAAAAGTTTTGCATAAAAACATGTATTTCACTTTTAAGTAATAATATTTTTTTATGCTATCTTAAAAATTAGAGTTGTATGCATGTAAATATGCAAGTTTAAGTGCAAAATATATAAATATATTAGAATTGTGGTATATATGTAAGTACCCCAAAAAACGTATGCATTGAGATGCACTAAAAAAAAAGGAATTGTGGGTCTCTCGTGTAATGACAAATTTTAGCATGTACGCACGGCTTTACATACTCTGTCTCTCTTGAGCAGCCATCTATCCAATTCCCTTATGTGTGTGTGTGTGTGTGTGTGTGTGTGTGTGTGTGTGTGTGTGTGTGTATTCCTATTCCTACTTCTCTATCCCTCTATTCATCGCTCTTTTTCACTAAATTTCAAAAATCATCATAACCAAGTCATTTGTAAATGATGTGTTAAGTCACACCCGATCGTTGTTATCTACCATCAATTGTGGCACCCTATTATTGTCATTTGCATTATTAGGAAATATGCATACATACCACACAATATATATAATACTTAATATATGTTATTTATTTTATAACAACTGCCTATTTAAAACTTTTCCATAAAAACATATATTTTTATGTAATAATAGCATTTTTTATGCAATTTTAAAACTTGAAGTGGTATGCATGTAAATATGCAAGTTTAAGTCTAAATATATAAATATATTAGAATTGTGTGGTATATATGTAAATGCCCTTTATCGGAACAAACTGTAAAAAAAGGAATTGTGGTTGTCAGTCTCACGTGCAATGACAAAATTTAGAATGTACGCACGGCTTTGAATCCCCCATCTCTCCCAATCAGCCATTTGTCTCATTCCTTCGTCTATAGATATATGTATATACTCTTTATCCCTCTATTCATCTCCCCTTTTCTCTCTGACCGCTAGTAATGGAAAGGACGATAAAACAGGAGCTGAAGCCGATGGGGAAGCCTAAGCATAAATGTCGTATATGTAAAGGGAGATTTAGTTGCGGGCAAGAGCTCGACGAACACATGCAAAGCCACCGGCTGAACAATGGAGAAGCCACCACCTGCGAGCCGTTATGCATATCTGAATTCTTCTCAAGAAATTCAAACTTTGAAAGTGGTGGTTGCAGCTCCGTTGTTGGCGCTGCCGGCAGCGGTGAACCAGTTGATGGAAACCCGCATCCACCACCACAATTGAGCGCAAAAGATGAAGATGTGGTTCATTGCCTCCTTGTGCTCTCCAACTCTGGCTCCGAGTGTGCCAATGTCCCAAACCAAAACCTTTCCGCCACTCCTGCAGGTTACGAATGTGATAATTGCAATATGGTCTTCCCATCCCACCAGGCCCTTGGCGGCCATCGAGCCAGCCACAAAAGTGTTGAGGGTTGTTTTGTTGGGAGTCTCAAAATTAGATCAGCCGACGCCAACAATAAGCGGATTGAAAACCAAAATAACAATGTTGATAATCAAAATAATATGGCAAGACCTTCGCCGGAAAATATGGCATTACCGATTGTCCCATTGGCAGAATATTCGTTGCAACTTCGGTTGCCATCGAGGAAAGATCCCAAACCTCACATATGCAAGGAATGTCACCAGCACTTCCCGACTTGCCAGGCACTTGGTGGCCATATGCGTTGTCATCAGATAGCATTAAACATTACCGCCACAGCGGCGACCACCACCGGCACTGCTGCTTCTGTAAACTTGATGACCACCGCCGCCACGGCCAAGGTCGCTACTGCCACCACCTTCGCCCCGGATGCACAAATAGGAGCTAGTAGCAGCGAAGTGAATGAAATACAACTACATATGCCGACTCTTCCTCCTTTGTTCAAAAATCCACATCTTAATATCAACCAAAACATGCCGGCGGAGCCGACCAATAATATAGACGGAAGCTCGTTGCAGCTTTGCTTTTGCGACTGAAATCTCCACAACATGGATGAGAGAGGGAGCCGAAGAGGAAGCAGGATCTTGGTGATATAGCGGCGGAGCCGACCGATGATATGAACGGAAGCTTGCTGCAGCTTTGCTTTTTTGACGTAAAATCTCCACAACATGGATGGGAGAGGGAGCCGAAAAGGAAGAAAGATCTTTGTGATTAAGCTACGGAGCCGATCAATGATATGAACGGAAGCTCGCTGCAGTTTTGTTTTTCCGATGTAAAATCTTTACAACATGGATGGGAGAGGGAACCAAAGAGAAAGAAAGATCTTAGTGTTCTCAGGAACTCGGACGATGAAGATGGAAAAACTCCATGGTTGCGACTTGGGATCGGATCCAAGTCTGATGAAAAAGGTGAAGAAGGTGAGCATGACAGCGAGGGACATTGAGGGACCAAGCTTGAGAAGGAAACTGAGATGACGGTTTCAACTTTCTAAATTATTTGTTTGAAAAACTAGTTATCTTTTTTTTGTTATTTATTAAAATGAATTTATTTAATGTATGCCTTCAAGAATATTGCAGTAATTAAAGAATAATATGAGTGTATATATCGACATTTATTTTGGGTTAATTATGAATATAAGAAAAATTCATATTTACATTTAATCAGCTAATTTTATTGGTTATATAATGTTTGGTTGATTGATGTTTTAAATGAGTGAATGATCCGAATGGTTTTTAATATATATGGTTTATTAAGCATTGTGTATAGGAGTTAGAATTATAGCTGATATATATTGCTATTTTTCATAAGGTTTGTGTCCCTTATTTCTTTCGGGATGGTTATGTCTTTATTTTGATTTATTGACAACATGATGGTTTTTTTTAGTTGATTGTTAAATTTTCTTGATTAAATACCACGAAAAATTCATTTGATTAAAAACGTCATTTTCTTATACTTATCATTTTTTTAAATATTTGTAATGTACTCATTTTTATTGAGAGTTCTTAGGTATGGGCACCATTAGAGGAGCATTCTCACATTTGGAGTGCAAAAGGTGGATGATAAAAGTTATTGCATATATTAAATCTTATTCAAAAATTTAATAAATTTGTTTTATCTTATGACACAGTACAATTTGAACGAGAGCCCACCATCAATGAGGGACATATTGGTTTTCATTAGTATTAGTCGGATTACTGATATGTCGACACTAGATCACAGAGAACACATGTAAGTGTCAGAGACTCGAGAATGATTTTTTTATCATTACAATTATTCTAATTTTTTTTTTCATTAAGTATCCTTTATATTTTTTTGTAGAATATGTACCGATAGTTAGAGGAGGCTCATAGTTAGTAGGCAAGAGGAGTTTCTATCCCTGGTATTGATTAGTCGGACTATGAAATTTGAAGAGAAGTTGTTGGGGGTAGTAAGAAGAAGGTAATGATTGATGGCTTGGGTCACATGGACATGAGTATGACGCACACCGCTCCTTTTTTTGGTCTACATTTATCCAAGATGGATGATGAAGTTCATTTCGTAGGTAAGTTACAACAACCAATAATGATGTAGAGGCTTGAGTTGCACAAAACAACTCACTAAGATGGAAGCGAGAATGAAGATGAAATTGGAGGAGGTGTGACTTACGACACATTGGAGAGAGAAGCAACCAATGGAGAAGGATATAGCAGAGGATGGGATGAGGAGACCGACGAGGAGTAGGATTGTTGTTATTTCATTTATTGTTTTGAGACGTTTAAGGAATATGTATGTATTAGTATGCACAAATTATTTCATTTTATGATGTTTAATAAATTAGAATAAAGTTATGTTTAATTAATAATTATATTTATATGGTTTGACTTTAGTAGCTATGTGGATTGAGAAATTAGAATGTGTGATGCATACTTCATTTAATTTTTTGATGCAATTACAAGTGTAAAAATTATATAGAGAAAAAGGAGGATCCATATATTTTTTTTAGGGACAATATTTCGATGGTCAATCAAGGGCCTATGTGGATTTAGTTTTACTGATGTTAAACCAATAGGGAGCCATCAATTTCTCAATAGGTTTGAACCGACAGAAATGTTACCGTAAGAAAATAATACCAATGGGCAAAGGACCGTCATAATATCGTCGAAAATATAAATTTTTGTCAATTGTCTTTCTAGGATGATAAGAGCAGCAAATACATATGGGATAGCATTTGCTTCGTTAAATAACCGACGACAAATTCAATACTACCAACGGGTGCAGCAGGCCGTCAATTGCTTAAAATGGCTTAAAATCCTGTTGTGACCCCTCAACGGCTGAATTCATTCAGAGTTTAAAGGAGAGAAATAAGTGTGTATTCAACTTTGAAAATTTTGATGCAGTTTCCAAGTAGGCGTAAAATAACATATAAGTTGTATGTCATGGCGAACACAAAACATAGCAAAAATATATATTAAATTCATTAATTTACTTGATTATATCAAATAACGCAAGTTTGAATGTAAATGCTAAAATTGTCTTATGCTTGCTCTCCAATTTGATAAGGATGCAAATTGAGAAATAGGATGTGGAACTTATAACATCTTCATATGGTTTTAAGCACCCTTAGCATCCGATGCTAATATCGGGATATTCCGTCCCTATTTTTTATTTGTTTTAGAATTGCGTCGTCATTTTGGTCCAAACAGAATCGGGTTAATAGTGTACTTAGCGTTTAAAATATTCCCTTGCTTCCTATTTACCAATGTTAGCTAAATTCTCCGCAAGATGCAATTTTTAACATCATAATTTGCGTCGCTTATATTATTGGCAAATAAATAACTATGATAATTTCAAAATATTTATTTTTTGATTATCCAACATTTTACATGTATGCTGAAAACATCAACTAAACAAGAAAATATTATATAATTTGTAATTTGCAAATTTCATCAATTAAAACAAAATAAATTTTATAATATAGTATGTTAATTCTTGTTGTCATTATACAAATATAAAACAAAATTATGCTTAAATATAATGTTTTTTTTTTCCATGAAATTCGGCACATTAATTGTTAATGATCTAAAATTAATTCTTATAACAATATCTATACATTTTACTTATAAAAATGGTGCAGAAATTTATAAATGTGAATTTTATTTGTATTTATTGTATGCATATTTAAGACCAAAAGTTTCATATTAACATTTTGATGTTATAAATTTACGCAAAAAAAGTAAAAAGTTGTATTTTACATCTTGAAAAGTTAATAATAATAGAATTGTTTTGGCAGTGCTGTTAAAATTTTAGTAATATGAATGTAAATGCTAAATTTTAGGTGCTAAACATGTAAATATATAAGCACTGCATGTGGCCCTAAATAGCGTGAAAATATTACATCCACTAGTTGGGCAGATTTTTTAGGAGGGTGAGGTCTACTTGCGACCTGATACATTTACATCGGAGTCCCCGGATGTAATATTTTTTAGGAAGCCAAAGCTCGTCATTCGACATATCCCCACCACCACCTGGTTATTCGAAAGATATTTACATATCCCCACCACCACTCATTTTCCATCAAAATCTACTTCCTCCACCTCCCATTTCACTTCTACGGAGAGATTTTAGCTCTTTCACAGAGCCTAAAAAAACTTCCATTATTTCAAGCCACCCATCTCTCCCTTGCAATTCACTCTCCCTGCTCTAAATATGTCAACTCCTCCTTATCTCCATATTAGTCTCAATCTCTCTCTCTCCCCCCATCCGACTGCATGGAGCCAAAGAAGATAGACCCGAAACAAAAGTATCAATGCCGAATCTGTAACAAAGGATTCAATTGGGGAAGAGAATATGAAGAGCACATTCGGACCCATGGTTTCGAAGATGAAATCATTACTGAGAAAGAAGAAAGGCTGCCCACCGCCGTAGTTGGTGGAGACTCCGCCGCTGATATGCCTTCATACGATAGAGAGTGTTTTCCATTGAATTCCTACTTCAAACGTGATTATCGTAGCTCTAGTACTGCTGCTGCCTGCCGGCAATGACGATGACGGCCGAGATGGCCTTACTCCACCTTCACCGCCCTGCCCTTCATATAGAGGTAAGCAAATCGAGCGCAATAGAGAAAACTGTGGTAGTACCGATCGTCAAACTCAGTGGCGCACACAAGAAGAAGATGTCGCTCGTTTCCTCTTCGAGCTGTCCAAGGCCTGCCTTGAGCGTGCCCCTGTCTCGAACCAAAACCATCCCGCTACTCCGGCAGGTTACGAATGTGATAATTGCAATAAGGTCTTCTCATCCCACCAGGCCCTTGGCGGCCATCGAGCCATCCACAAAAATGTTAAGGGCTGTTCCGCTGCCAGCCTTGAATTTAGATCAGCCGGCACCAGAAACAATCAGATTAAAAACCAAAATAACAATGTCTATAATCAAAATATAATGGCCAGATTGCTGGAAAATATGACATTATCAATTGTCCCATAGGCAGAATATTCGCCGCGATGTCCGTTGTCACCAAGGAAATATCCTAAGCCTCATAAATGCAGAAAATGTCCCAGGGAGTTCCCGACTGGCCAGGCGCTTGGTGACCATATGCGTTGCCATTGGATAACATTAAAAATTACCACCACAGCGGCAACCACCACCGCCTCTGCTACTTCCGTAAACTCGACGACCATAGCCGCCGCGCCCGCCTCTGCTACTGCCACCACCTACACCCCGAACGCACAAATAGGAGCTAGTAGCAGCGAAGCGAATGAAATACAACTTCGTAGGCCGACTCTTCCTCTGTTGTTCAAAAATCCACATCTTAATTTAGGCCTAAATGTGCCGGCGGAGCCGATCGATGATATGGACGGAAGCTCGCTGCAGCTTTGCTTTTCCGACGTGAAATCTCCACAACATGGATGGGAGAGGGAGCTGAAGAGGAAGAAGGATCTTGGTGATTTAGCAGCGGAGCCGACCGATGATATGGACAAAAGCTCGCTGCAACTTTGCTTTTCCGACATAAAATCTCTACAACATGGATGGGAAAGGGAGCCAAAGAGGAAGAATGATCTTGGTGACCTAGCGGCGGAGTCGACCGATGATATGAACATGGATGGGAGAGGAAGTCGAAGAGGAAGAAGGATCTTAGTGATCTCAGGAACTCGGATGATGAAGATGGAAAAACTCCATGGTTGCGACTTGGGATCGGATCCAAGTTTGATGAAGAAGGTGAGCATGACAACGAGGGACATTGAGGGACCAAGCTTGGGAAGGAAACTGAGATGGCGGTTTCAACTTTCTAAATTTTTTGTTTGAAAATCCAGTTATCTTTTTTTTTATTATTTATTAAAATGAATTTATTTAATGTATGACTTCAAGAATATTGCACTAATTAAGGAAAAATATGAGTGCAGATATCGACATTTATTTTGGGTTAATTATGAATATAAGAAAATTTCATATTTACATTTAATCAGCTAATTTTATTGGTTATATAATGTTTTGCTTGATTGATGTATTAAATGAGAGATTGATTCAAATGTTTTTTAATATATATGGTTTATTAAGCATCATGTATAGGAGTCAAGGTTATAACTGATATATATTGGATAAATGCTATTTTTCATAAGGTTTGTGCCCCTAATTTCTTGCGGGATAATTATGCCAATTTTTATTTGGGATTTATAATGATTTATTGACACCATCATGATTTTTTTTCATTGATTGTCAGATTTTCTTGATTAAATGCCACTAAAAATTCATTTGAATAAAAATATCATTTTCTTATACTTATCATTATTTTTTATATTTGTCATAATGTACTCATTTTTATTGTGAGGTTTTAGGTTTAGCGTAACTTTTATATGCATACCACTGGCTTTTTAGTTATTTATATATCTAACCACTAAATTTTATATTGATTTGACATTGTTGCTCTCCAAACTTAATACATTTTTAAAGATACCAACATTTTATCTTTTGAAAAGTCCAATTCACTCTTAAGAAGTTAGTAGATGTCTTAGTTTCATATTATATTAAAGATTTGAGTGATATACACTCAAAAATGAATGTTTGTGTCACATATGTAAATGCATTTGAACTGTATGGTATGCATATAATATTATATTGGTGGCAATAAGAATAAATTGCATCATTGAAAGAGAACACGCCTTTTATTGCATTTTTGAGGTGTTGCATAGTGCAACACTATAGTTAATAATGATGACACAAGCCTATGAGGGGATCTCTGAGAATGATCATTACTTCCTTGTGCAACATTGATTAATTCTTTTTTTCTTGATAGAAAAGGCTTGAGGTGGCGGGGATGATCTCCATCCTTACGGAAGATTCGTTCACAAACTTGAGAGGAGGAAGAATGTAGCTCCACAAAGTGGCACCATACAAAGGAGCTCTACTTTATTAGGGAATACAATGACCACTACTCTCTCCTTATATGCCACCTTCACCCCTAACGACATCACCAATATACCTCCCATTGTTGCAACCCACCATACCACCATCACCACCTACATTCCATGCAGTTTCATGTTTGTTAAGCAAAACACACTGTACATTCAGCTTAGAGCCCGCTATAAATACATAATTAATGTAGCAGCAAGTAAAATGTAATTTATGTTATTTTTTACGACAAAACTAATAATTTTTTAGTATTTATCCATGTACATAGATCGTTCATGCTAGGTGTGAAATCATACAAAAAAAATTTGATGCTCCATACTTATCGTGAAAGGAGATCTCGATTAAAGTACAAGATATGTGGCTTATAGAGTTTCAAGTAATTCTAAATAGTAATCTTAAGTTACATAACTTTATCAATCTAATGTGTTGATATTCATGATGCAGAAGAAATTCTCCTTACAACCCAAGCATAGTGCACATACTAGGAGGAGCTTTGAGTCTAGAGGGGGAGCTCTTTTGTAAGATACGTTCATTAAGATACATTATAAGAGTTAGTGCCTCTATTGTTGATGTGTACAACCAATTGCGATGAGCTTAGGACTCTCGTAACCTATTCAAGAGGAATTAGCAAAAAGAATTTAACCAGGCTTTCGAATTTGGGGGTATGGGTTCCATTATACACACTGGAGAAACATTCCCACATTTGGAGTGCAAAAGGTGGACGATAAAATTTATTGTATATATTAACTCTTAGTGGATAACAAATATTTAATAATTTTATTTTATCTTATCAGACACTACAATTTGAAGAAGAGCCCACCATCACTGAGGGACATGTTGGTACTCATCAATATTAGTCAGATTACTAGTGGGTCGAAACTAGATCACAAAGAACACATGTAAGTGTTAGAGACTCAAGATTAATTTTTCTAGCAATACAATTATTCTTTTTTTTTCATTAAGTTCCCTTCATAATTTTTTGTAGGATGTGTATGTGCAGCTGGAGGAGGCTCAGAGTCAATATGCAAGAGTAGTTTCTAGCCCAGTTATTGAACAGCCAGACTGTGAGATTTGAAGAGAGCAAAGAGAGAAGTTGGGGTAGTAAGAAGAAGGGAATGATTTATGGCTTAAGGTCACAGGATCAAAATGTGATGTCGATCAGACTGAAGTGGTCGGTTAAGGTAAAAGTGATGCCGATCGGGTTGGGGAGACCAGTCGAGGCAGAAACTGATGTTGATCTGGCAGGAACAACCAATCGAGGCAAAAGTGTGATGCATGAAATGTAACAATATATGGTGCAAGTGATCACAAACAATAGTAAGTCATACTCGTGCTAATGATCTCATATAGACACCTAGAGTTTTAGCTCTTGGTTGTGTTACATAACTGCCTCCTACTTGACGAGCCATATTGGGAGCTTCACCTTCAGATCTCATAAAATGAAACTTTCCATGAAGTTGTAGAATGGGTTAGCTATAAAGCTTTTCCCATTTCTCAACTCATGATTTTGCAACAAAACTTTTCTTATATTGTAAAATCCAAACATCCCAACCCCTCCAAGTAAGATTGGGGAAAGCCAAAGCAAAGGGTAATTGAGATTTCAGCCCATTAGGATTTAGATATAAGGTTCACAAAGGAAGATCGCTTGGCTTCGCATAGGATTTGACCATGCACAAGATTCCTGACCTAAGGCTTCCTCTAGAAAATGAATGGTCAATCAAATGAAGTGTGATCATGCCGACTAGTGTCAGTCAGCCAACTCGCCCCGAATGGGAAACTGGACCCATAACGTCTGACCTAAACTAATCCTAGGGCTAGCTAAAAAGAAGAACACAAGAATTGAGGCGGTTGTGCCGTCGCGCTGGTTACTCGATGTTCACCGATGTCCGAGAAGAAATTCTCCTCTAAAGGAGAAAAGACGCTCATTTTTTCCTTCCAAGAATGAAGAAGCTCTCCCCGTAAGGAGATTCCAACTACATCACGAATTCACCTGCGGTAAATGTCCGTGCCGCGCGCTGCAGTATCTCGCGAGAGCTTTGTTTGGGGGGAAACCAAATCTGGGAGGAGGTTGAGCTGTGAGCACGACCGCCAACAAGAGATAAGCCACTGGCAGGGGCTTCGCTTGTAGAATATATCTAATACTTAATATTTATTATTTATTTTTATAACAACTTACTATTTAAACGTTTGCATAAAAACATGTATTTCACTTTTAAGTAACAATAGCATTTATTTATGCTATTTTAACAATTGGAGTGCTGTGCATGTAAATCTGCAAGTTTAAAGTTAAAATATATAAATATATTAGAATTGTGTGGTATATATGTGAGGGCCCTTATCGGAAAAAAATGTATACGTTGAGATGAGATGCGCGAATAAAAAAAAGGAATTGTGAGCCTCTCATGCAATGACAAATTTTAGCATTCATGCTAGGCTTTACATTCTTCATCTCTCCTGAGCAGCCATCTGTCCAATTCCCTCGTGTGTGTGCGCGCACGCGCGCGCGCGCGCGCGTGTGTTTGTGCGCCTATATATATATA
>NW_018165021.1:133885-134457 GCF_001263595.1 Phalaenopsis equestris | reverse complement strand
TATATATATATATATATATATATATATTCTCCATCATTCTATTCATCTCTTTTTTTCACTAAATTTTAAAAATCATCGTAATCATGTCATTTGTAAATGATGTGCTAAGCCACACCCGAACATTGTTGTCTGTTATTAATTGTGACATCATATTCTTGTCATTTGCATTGTTAGGAAATTTGAATGCATACCACACAATAGGTCTAATACTTAATATTTGTTTTTTATTTTTATAACAACTTACTATTTAAAAATTTTCCATGAAAACATATATTTCACTTTTATGTAATAATAGCATTTCTTATGCTATTTTAAAACTTGAAGTGGTATGCATGTAAATATGCAAGTTTAAGTGTAAATATATAAATATATTAAAATTGTGTGGTATATATGTAAGTGCCTATTATTGAGAGGCTAAAAAAAAAAGAATTGTAGGCCTCACGTGCAATGACAAAATTTAGCATATACGAACGGCTTTGGATCCTCCATCCCTCCCAAGCAGCCATTTGTCTCACGTGCAATGACAAAATTCATCTATATATATATATATATATATGTATATGTATATATAT